>NW_027437822.1:0-107241 GCF_965140245.1 Athene noctua
TTCCCCGCCACAGGGAAGCTGCTAGCCGGGAATTCTCTGCCTGGTTCTACCCGCTGCCCGGAACGCTACGCAGGGCAAAAGCGATTCTCGTCCTCCGTGCTTGCTTTTTCTCAGAAAGAGCCGTGGTGTGCGTTTTCGCCGGAAAACGCGTTTTCGGCCGAAAACGTGTACGTTTGCACTTCCCCGCCACAGGGAAGCTGCTAGCCGGGAATTCTCTGCCTGGTTCTACCCGCTGCCCGGAACGCTACGCAGGGCAAAAGCGATTCTCGTCCTCCGTGCTTGCTTTTTCTCAGAAAGAGCCGTGGTGTGCGTTTTCGCCGGAAAACGCGTTTTTGGCCGAAAACGTGTACGTTTGCACTTCCCCGCCACAGGGAAGCGGCTAGCCGGGAATTCTCTGCCTGGTTCTACCCGCTGCCCGGAACGCTACGCAGGGCAAAAGCGATTCTCGTCCTCCGTGCTTGCTTTTTCTCAGAAAGAGCCGTGGTGTGCGTTTTCGCCGGAAAACGCGTTTTCGGCCGAAAACGTGTACGTTTGCACTTCCCCGCCACAGGGAAGCTGCTAGCCGGGAATTCTCTGCCTGGTTCTACCCGCTGCCCGTTACGCTACGCAGGGCAAAAGCGATTCTCGTCCTCCGTGCTTGCTTTTTCTCAGAAAGAGCCGTGGTGTGCGTTTTCGCCGAAAACGCGTTTTTGGCAGAAAACGTGTACGTTTGCACTTCCCCGCCACAGGGAAGCTGCTAGCCGGGAATTCTCTGCCTGGTTCTACCCGCTGCCCGGAACGCTAGGCAGGGCAAAAGCGATTCTCGTCCTCCGTGCTTGCTTTTTCTCAGAAAGAGCCGTGGTGTGCGTTTTCGCCGAAAACGCGTTTTCGGCCGAAAACGTGTACGTTTGCACTTCCCGGCCACAGGGAAGCTGCTAGCCGGGAATTCTCTGCCTGGTTCTACCCGCTGCCCGGAACGCTAGGCAGGGCAAAAGCGATTCTCGTCCTCCGTGCTTGCTTTTTCTCAGAAAGAGCCGTGGTGTGCGTTTTCGCCGGAAAACGCGTTTTCGGCCGAAAACGTTTACGTTTGCACTTCCCCGCCACAGGGAAGCTGCTAGCCGGGAATTCTCTGCCTGGTTCTACCCGCTGCCCGGAACGCTACGCAGGGCAAAAGCGGTTCTCGTCCTCCGTGCTTGCTTTTTCTCAGAAAGAGCCGTGGTGTGCGTTTTCGCCGGAAAATGCGTTTTCGGCCGAAAACGTGTACGTTTGCACTTCCCCGCCACAGGGAAGCTGCTAGCCGGGAATTCTCTGCCTGGTTCTACCCGCTGCCCGGAACGCTACGCAGGGCAAAAGCGATTCTCGTCCTCCGTGCTTGCTTTTTCTCAGAAAGAGCCGTGGTGTGCGTTTTCGCCGGAAAACGCGTTTTCGGCCGAAAACGTGTACGTTTGCACTTCCCCGCCACAGGGAAGCTGCTAGCCGGGAATTCTCTGCCTGGTTCTACCCGCTGCCCGGAACGCTACGCAGGGCAAAAGCGATTCTCGTCCTCCGTGCTTGCTTTTTCTCAGAAAGAGCCGTTGTGTGCTTTTTCGCCGAAAACGCGTTTTTGGCCGAAAACGTGTACGTTTGCACTTCCCAGCCACAGGAAAGCTGCTAGCCGGGAATTCTCTGCCTGGTTCTACCCGCTGCCCGGAACGCTAGGCAGGGCAAAAGCGATTCTCGTCCTCCGTGCTTGCTTTTTCTCAGAAAGAGCCGTGGTGTGCGTTTTCGCCGGAAAACGCGTTTTCGGCCGAAAACGTGTACGTTTGCACTTCCCCGCCACAGGGAAGCTGCTAGCCGGGAATTCTCTGCCTGGTTCTACCCGCTGCCCGGAACGCTACGCAGGGCAAAAGCGATTCTCGTCCTCCGTGCTTGCTTTTTCTCAGAAAGAGCCGTGGTGTGCGTTTTCGCCGGAAAATGCGTTTTCGGCCGAAAACGTGTACGTTTGCACTTCCCCGCCACAGGGAAGCTGCTAGCCGGGAATTCTCTGCCTGGTTCTACCCGCTGCCCGGAACGCTACGCAGGGCAAAAGCGATTCTCGTCCTCCGTGCTTGCTTTTTCTCAGAAAGAGCCGTGGTGTGCGTTTTCGCCGAAAACGCGTTTTTTGGCAGAAAACGTGTACGTTTGCACTTCCCAGCCACAGGGAAGCTGCTAGCCGGGAATTCTCTGCCTGGTTCTACCCGCTGCCCGGAACGCTAGGCAGGGCAAAAGCGATTCTCGTCCTCCGTGCTTGCTTTTTCTCAGAAAGAGCCGTGGTGTGCGTTTTCGCCGGAAAACGCGTTTTCGGCCGAAAACGTGTACGTTTGCACTTCCCCGCCACAGGGAAGCTGCTAGCCGGGAATTCTCTGCCTGGTTCTACCCGCTGCCCGGAACGCTACGCAGGGCAAAAGCGATTCTCGTCCTCCGTGCTTGCTTTTTCTCAGAAAGAGCCGTGGTGTGCGTTTTCGCCGAAAACGCGTTTTTTGGCAGAAAACGTGTACGTTTGCACTTCCCGGCCACAGGGAAGCTGCTAGCCGGGAATTCTCTGCCTGGTTCTACCCGCTGCCCGGAACGCTACGCAGGGCAAAAGCGATTCTCGTCCTCCGTGCTTGCTTTTTCTCAGAAAGAGCCGTGGTGTGCGTTTTCGCCGAAAACGCGTTTTCGGCCGAAAACGTGTACGTTTGCACTTCCCGGCCACAGGGAAGCTGCTAGCCGGGAATTCTCTGCCTGCTTCTACCCGCTGCCCGGAACGCTACGCAGGGCAAAAGCGATTCTCGTCCTCCGTGCTTGCTTTTTCTCAGAAAGAGCCGTGGTGTGCTTTTTCACCGAAAACGCGTTTTTGCCGAAAACGTGTACGTTTGCACTTCCCCGCCACAGGGAAGCTGCTAGCCGGGAATTCTCTGCCTGGTTCTACCCGCTGCCCGGAACGCTACGCAGGGCAAAAGCGATTCTCGTCCTCCGTGCTTGCTTTTTCTCAGAAAGAGCCGTGGTGTGCGTTTTCGCCGGAAAACGCGTTTTCGGCCGAAAACGTGTACGTTTGCACTTCCCGGCCACAGGGAAGCTGCTAGCCGGGAATTCTCTGCCTGGTTCTACCCGCTGCCCGGAACGCTACGCAGGGCAAAAGCGATTCTCGTCCTCCGTGCTTGCTTTTTCTCAGAAAGAGCCGTGGTGTGCGTTTTCGCCGGAAAACGCGTTTTCGGCCGAAAACGTGTACGTTTGCACTTCCCCGCCACAGGGAAGCTGCTAGCCGGGAATTCTCTGCCTGGTTCTACCCGCTGCCCGGAACGCTACGCAGGGCAAAAGCGATTCTCGTCCTCCGTGCTTGCTTTTTCTCAGAAAGAGCCGTGGTGTGCGTTTTCCCCGGAAAACGCGTTTTCGGCCGAAAACGTGTACGTTTGCATTTCCCCGCCACAGGGAAGCTGCTAGCCGGGAATTCTCTGCCTGGTTCTACCCGCTGCCCGGAACGCTACGCAGGGCAAAAGCGATTCTCGTCCTCCGTGCTTGCTTTTTCTCAGAAAGAGCCGTGGTGTGCGTTTTCGCCGGAAAACGCGTTTTCGGCCGAAAACGTGTACGTTTGCACTTCCCCGCCACAGGGAAGCTGCTAGCCGGGAATTCTCTGCCTGGTTCTACCCGCTGCCCGGAACGCTACGCAGGGCAAAAGCGATTCTCGTCCTCCGTGCTTGCTTTTTCTCAGAAAGAGCCGTGGTGTGCGTTTTCGCCGGAAAACGCGTTTTTGGCCGAAAACGTGTACGTTTGCACTTCCCCGCCACAGGGAAGCGGCTAGCCGGGAATTCTCTGCCTGGTTCTACCCGCTGCCCGGAACGCTACGCAGGGCAAAAGCGATTCTCGTCCTCCGTGCTTGCTTTTTCTCAGAAAGAGCCGTGGTGTGCGTTTTCGCCGGAAAACGCGTTTTCGGCCGAAAACGTGTACGTTTGCACTTCCCCGCCACAGGGAAGCTGCTAGCCGGGAATTCTCTGCCTGGTTCTACCCGCTGCCCGTTACGCTACGCAGGGCAAAAGCGATTCTCGTCCTCCGTGCTTGCTTTTTCTCAGAAAGAGCCGTGGTGTGCGTTTTCGCCGAAAACGCGTTTTTGGCAGAAAACGTGTACGTTTGCACTTCCCCGCCACAGGGAAGCTGCTAGCCGGGAATTCTCTGCCTGGTTCTACCCGCTGCCCGGAACGCTAGGCAGGGCAAAAGCGATTCTCGTCCTCCGTGCTTGCTTTTTCTCAGAAAGAGCCGTGGTGTGCGTTTTCGCCGAAAACGCGTTTTCGGCCGAAAACGTGTACGTTTGCACTTCCCGGCCACAGGGAAGCTGCTAGCCGGGAATTCTCTGCCTGGTTCTACCCGCTGCCCGGAACGCTAGGCAGGGCAAAAGCGATTCTCGTCCTCCGTGCTTGCTTTTTCTCAGAAAGAGCCGTGGTGTGCGTTTTCGCCGGAAAACGCGTTTTCGGCCGAAAACGTTTACGTTTGCACTTCCCCGCCACAGGGAAGCTGCTAGCCGGGAATTCTCTGCCTGGTTCTACCCGCTGCCCGGAACGCTACGCAGGGCAAAAGCGGTTCTCGTCCTCCGTGCTTGCTTTTTCTCAGAAAGAGCCGTGGTGTGCGTTTTCGCCGGAAAATGCGTTTTCGGCCGAAAACGTGTACGTTTGCACTTCCCCGCCACAGGGAAGCTGCTAGCCGGGAATTCTCTGCCTGGTTCTACCCGCTGCCCGGAACGCTACGCAGGGCAAAAGCGATTCTCGTCCTCCGTGCTTGCTTTTTCTCAGAAAGAGCCGTGGTGTGCGTTTTCGCCGGAAAACGCGTTTTCGGCCGAAAACGTGTACGTTTGCACTTCCCCGCCACAGGGAAGCTGCTAGCCGGGAATTCTCTGCCTGGTTCTACCCGCTGCCCGGAACGCTACGCAGGGCAAAAGCGATTCTCGTCCTCCGTGCTTGCTTTTTCTCAGAAAGAGCCGTTGTGTGCTTTTTCGCCGAAAACGCGTTTTTGGCCGAAAACGTGTACGTTTGCACTTCCCAGCCACAGGAAAGCTGCTAGCCGGGAATTCTCTGCCTGGTTCTACCCGCTGCCCGGAACGCTAGGCAGGGCAAAAGCGATTCTCGTCCTCCGTGCTTGCTTTTTCTCAGAAAGAGCCGTGGTGTGCGTTTTCGCCGGAAAACGCGTTTTCGGCCGAAAACGTGTACGTTTGCACTTCCCCGCCACAGGGAAGCTGCTAGCCGGGAATTCTCTGCCTGGTTCTACCCGCTGCCCGGAACGCTACGCAGGGCAAAAGCGATTCTCGTCCTCCGTGCTTGCTTTTTCTCAGAAAGAGCCGTGGTGTGCGTTTTCGCCGGAAAACGCGTTTTCGGCCGAAAACGTGTACGTTTGCACTTCCCCGCCACAGGGAAGCTGCTAGCCGGGAATTCTCTGCCTGGTTCTACCCGCTGCCCGGAACGCTACGCAGGGCAAAAGCGATTCTCGTCCTCCGTGCTTGCTTTTTCTCAGAAAGAGCCGTGGTGTGCGTTTTCGCCGAAAACGCGTTTTTGGCAGAAAACGTGTACGTTTGCACTTCCCAGCCACAGGGAAGCTGCTAGCCGGGAATTCTCTGCCTGGTTCTACCCGCTGCCCGGAACGCTACGCAGGGCAAAAGCGATTCTCGTCCTCCGTGCTTGCTTTTTCTCAGAAAGAGCCGTTGTGTGCTTTTTCGCCGAAAACGCATTTTTTGGCCGAAAACATGTACGTTTGCACTTCCCAGCCACAGGAAAGCTGCTAGCCGGGAATTCTCTGCCTGGTTCTACCCGCTGCCCGGAACGCTACGCAGGGCAAAAGCGATTCTCGTCCTCCGTGCTTGCTTTTTCTCAGAAAGAGCCGTGGTGTGCGTTTTCGCCGGAAAACGCGTTTTCGGCCGAAAACGTGTACGTTTGCACTTCCCCGCCACAGGGAAGCTGCTAGCCGGGAATTCTCTGCCTGGTTCTACCCGCTGCCCGGAACGCTACGCAGGGCAAAAGCGATTCTCATCCTCCGTGCTTGCTTTTTCTCAGAAAGAGCCGTGGTGTGCGTTTTCGCCGGAAAACGCGTTTTTGGCCGAAAACGTGTACGTTTGCACTTCCCCGCCACAGGGAAGCGGCTAGCCGGGAATTCTCTGCCTGGTTCTACCCGCTGCCCGGAACGCTAGGCAGGGCAAAAGCGATTCTCGTCCTCCGTGCTTGCTTTTTCTCAGAAAGAGCCGTGGTGTGCGTTTTCGCCGGAAAACGCGTTTTCGGCCGAAAACGTGTACGTTTGCACTTCCCCGCCACAGGGAAGCTGCTAGCCGGGAATTCTCTGCCTGGTTCTACCCGCTGCCCGGAACGCTACGCAGGGCAAAAGCGATTCTCGTCCTCCGTGCTTGCTTTTTCTCAGAAAGAGCCGTGGTGTGCGTTTTCGCCGGAAAACGCGTTTTCGGCCGAAAACGTGTACGTTTGCACTTCCCCGCCACAGGGAAGCTGCTAGCCGGGAATTCTCTGCCTGGTTCTACCCGCTGCCCGGAACGCTACGCAGGGCAAAAGCGATTCTCGTCCTCCGTGCTTGCTTTTTCTCAGAAAGAGCCGTGGTGTGCGTTTTCGCCGAAAACGCGTTTTTGGCAGAAAACGTGTACGTTTGCACTTCCCCGCCACAGGGAAGCTGCTAGCCGGGAATTCTCTGCCTGGTTCTACCCGCTGCCCGGAACGCTAGGCAGGGCAAAAGCGATTCTCGTCCTCCGTGCTTGCTTTTTCTCAGAAAGAGCCGTGGTGTGCGTTTTCGCCGAAAACGCGTTTTCGGCCGAAAACGTGTACGTTTGCACTTCCCGGCCACAGGGAAGCTGCTAGCCGGGAATTCTCTGCCTGGTTCTACCCGCTGCCCGGAACGCTACGCAGGGCAAAAGCGATTCTCGTCCTCCGTGCTTGCTTTTTCTCAGAAAGAGCCGTGGTGTGCTTTTTCACCGAAAACGCGTTTTTGCCGAAAACGTGTAGGTTTGCACTTCCCCGCCACAGGGAAGCTGCTAGCCGGGAATTCTCTGCCTGGTTCTACCCGCTGCCCGGAACGCTAGGCAGGGCAAAAGCGATTCTCGTCCTCCGTGCTTGCTTTTTCTCAGAAAGAGCCGTGGTGTGCGTTTTCGCCGGAAAACGCGTTTTCGGCCGAAAACGTGTACGTTTGCACTTCCCCGCCACAGGGAAGCTGCTAGCCGGGAATTCTCTGCCTGGTTCTACCCGCTGCCCGGAACGCTACGCAGGGCAAAAGCGATTCTCGTCCTCCGTGCTTGCTTTTTCTCAGAAAGAGCCGTGGTGTGCGTTTTCGCCGGAAAATGCGTTTTCGGCCGAAAACGTGTACGTTTGCACTTCCCCGCCACAGGGAAGCTGCTAGCCGGGAATTCTCTGCCTGGTTCTACCCGCTGCCCGGAACGCTACGCAGGGCAAAAGCGATTCTCGTCCTCCGTGCTTGCTTTTTCTCAGAAAGAGCCGTGGTGTGCGTTTTCGCCGAAAACGCGTTTTTTGGCAGAAAACGTGTACGTTTGCACTTCCCAGCCACAGGGAAGCTGCTAGCCGGGAATTCTCTGCCTGGTTCTACCCGCTGCCCGGAACGCTAGGCAGGGCAAAAGCGATTCTCGTCCTCCGTGCTTGCTTTTTCTCAGAAAGAGCCGTGGTGTGCGTTTTCGCCGGAAAACGCGTTTTCGGCCGAAAACGTGTACGTTTGCACTTCCCCGCCACAGGGAAGCTGCTAGCCGGGAATTCTCTGCCTGGTTCTACCCGCTGCCCGGAACGCTACGCAGGGCAAAAGCGATTCTCGTCCTCCGTGCTTGCTTTTTCTCAGAAAGAGCCGTGGTGTGCGTTTTCGCCGAAAACGCGTTTTTTGGCAGAAAACGTGTACGTTTGCACTTCCCGGCCACAGGGAAGCTGCTAGCCGGGAATTCTCTGCCTGGTTCTACCCGCTGCCCGGAACGCTACGCAGGGCAAAAGCGATTCTCGTCCTCCGTGCTTGCTTTTTCTCAGAAAGAGCCGTGGTGTGCGTTTTCGCCGAAAACGCGTTTTCGGCCGAAAACGTGTACGTTTGCACTTCCCGGCCACAGGGAAGCTGCTAGCCGGGAATTCTCTGCCTGCTTCTACCCGCTGCCCGGAACGCTACGCAGGGCAAAAGCGATTCTCGTCCTCCGTGCTTGCTTTTTCTCAGAAAGAGCCGTGGTGTGCTTTTTCACCGAAAACGCGTTTTTGCCGAAAACGTGTACGTTTGCACTTCCCCGCCACAGGGAAGCTGCTAGCCGGGAATTCTCTGCCTGGTTCTACCCGCTGCCCGGAACGCTACGCAGGGCAAAAGCGATTCTCGTCCTCCGTGCTTGCTTTTTCTCAGAAAGAGCCGTGGTGTGCGTTTTCGCCGGAAAACGCGTTTTCGGCCGAAAACGTGTACGTTTGCACTTCCCGGCCACAGGGAAGCTGCTAGCCGGGAATTCTCTGCCTGGTTCTACCCGCTGCCCGGAACGCTACGCAGGGCAAAAGCGATTCTCGTCCTCCGTGCTTGCTTTTTCTCAGAAAGAGCCGTGGTGTGCGTTTTCGCCGGAAAACGCGTTTTCGGCCGAAAACGTGTACGTTTGCACTTCCCCGCCACAGGGAAGCTGCTAGCCGGGAATTCTCTGCCTGGTTCTACCCGCTGCCCGGAACGCTAGGCAGGGCAAAAGCGATTCTCGTCCTCCGTGCTTGCTTTTTCTCAGAAAGAGCCGTGGTGTGCGTTTTCCCCGGAAAACGCGTTTTCGGCCGAAAACGTGTACGTTTGCATTTCCCCGCCACAGGGAAGCTGCTAGCCGGGAATTCTCTGCCTGGTTCTACCCGCTGCCCGGAACGCTACGCAGGGCAAAAGCGATTCTCGTCCTCCGTGCTTGCTTTTTCTCAGAAAGAGCCGTGGTGTGCGTTTTCGCCGGAAAACGCGTTTTCGGCCGAAAACGTGTACGTTTGCACTTCCCCGCCACAGGGAAGCTGCTAGCCGGGAATTCTCTGCCTGGTTCTACCCGCTGCCCGGAACGCTACGCAGGGCAAAAGCGATTCTCGTCCTCCGTGCTTGCTTTTTCTCAGAAAGAGCCGTGGTGTGCGTTTTCGCCGGAAAACGCGTTTTTGGCCGAAAACGTGTACGTTTGCACTTCCCCGCCACAGGGAAGCGGCTAGCCGGGAATTCTCTGCCTGGTTCTACCCGCTGCCCGGAACGCTACGCAGGGCAAAAGCGATTCTCGTCCTCCGTGCTTGCTTTTTCTCAGAAAGAGCCGTGGTGTGCGTTTTCGCCGGAAAACGCGTTTTCGGCCGAAAACGTGTACGTTTGCACTTCCCCGCCACAGGGAAGCTGCTAGCCGGGAATTCTCTGCCTGGTTCTACCCGCTGCCCGGAACGCTACGCAGGGCAAAAGCGATTCTCGTCCTCCGTGCTTGCTTTTTCTCAGAAAGAGCCGTGGTGTGCGTTTTCGCCGGAAAACGCGTTTTCGGCCGAAAACGTGTACGTTTGCACTTCCCCGCCACAGGGAAGCTGCTAGCCGGGAATTCTCTGCCTGGTTCTACCCGCTGCCCGTTACGCTACGCAGGGCAAAAGCGATTCTCGTCCTCCGTGCTTGCTTTTTCTCAGAAAGAGCCGTGGTGTGCGTTTTCGCCGAAAACGCGTTTTTGGCAGAAAACGTGTACGTTTGCACTTCCCCGCCACAGGGAAGCTGCTAGCCGGGAATTCTCTGCCTGGTTCTACCCGCTGCCCGGAACGCTAGGCAGGGCAAAAGCGATTCTCGTCCTCCGTGCTTGCTTTTTCTCAGAAAGAGCCGTGGTGTGCGTTTTCGCCGAAAACGCGTTTTCGGCCGAAAACGTGTACGTTTGCACTTCCCGGCCACAGGGAAGCTGCTAGCCGGGAATTCTCTGCCTGGTTCTACCCGCTGCCCGGAACGCTACGCAGGGCAAAAGCGATTCTCGTCCTCCGTGCTTGCTTTTTCTCAGAAAGAGCCGTGGTGTGCTTTTTCACCGAAAACGCGTTTTTGCCGAAAACGTGTAGGTTTGCACTTCCCCGCCACAGGGAAGCTGCTAGCCGGGAATTCTCTGCCTGGTTCTACCCGCTGCCCGGAACGCTAGGCAGGGCAAAAGCGATTCTCGTCCTCCGTGCTTGCTTTTTCTCAGAAAGAGCCGTGGTGTGCGTTTTCGCCGGAAAACGCGTTTTCGGCCGAAAACGTGTACGTTTGCACTTCCCCGCCACAGGGAAGCTGCTAGCCGGGAATTCTCTGCCTGGTTCTACCCGCTGCCCGGAACGCTACGCAGGGCAAAAGCGATTCTCGTCCTCCGTGCTTGCTTTTTCTCAGAAAGAGCCGTTGTGTGCTTTTTCGCCGAAAACGCGTTTTTGGCCGAAAACGTGTACGTTTGCACTTCCCAGCCACAGGAAAGCTGCTAGCCGGGAATTCTATGCCTGGTTCTACCCGCTGCCCGGAACGCTACGCAGGGCAAAAGCGATTCTCGTCCTCCGTGCTTGCTTTTTCTCAGAAAGAGCCGTGGTGTGCGTTTTCGCCGAAAACGCGTTTTTTGGCAGAAAACGTGTACGTTTGCACTTCCCAGCCACAGGGAAGCTGCTAGCCGGGAATTCTCTGCCTGGTTCTACCCGCTGCCCGGAACGCTAGGCAGGGCAAAAGCGATTCTCGTCCTCCGTGCTTGCTTTTTCTCAGAAAGAGCCGTGGTGTGCGTTTTCGCCGAAAACGCGTTTTTTGGCAGAAAACGTGTACGTTTGCACTTCCCAGCCACAGGGAAGCTGCTAGCCGGGAATTCTCTGCCTGGTTCTACCCGCTGCCCGGAACGCTAGGCAGGGCAAAAGCGATTCTCGTCCTCCGTGCTTGCTTTTTCTCAGAAAGAGCCGTGGTGTGCGTTTTCGCCGGAAAACGCGTTTTCGGCCGAAAACGTGTACGTTTGCACTTCCCCGCCACAGGGAAGCTGCTAGCCGGGAATTCTCTGCCTGGTTCTACCCGCTGCCCGGAACGCTACGCAGGGCAAAAGCGATTCTCGTCCTCCGTGCTTGCTTTTTCTCAGAAAGAGCCGTGGTGTGCGTTTTCGCCGGAAAACGCGTTTTCGGCCGAAAACGTGTACGTTTGCACTTCCCCGCCACAGGGAAGCTGCTAGCCGGGAATTCTCTGCCTGGTTCTACCCGCTGCCCGGAACGCTACGCAGGGCAAAAGCGATTCTCGTCCTCCGTGCTTGCTTTTTCTCAGAAAGAGCCGTTGTGTGCTTTTTCGCCGAAAACGCGTTTTTGGCCGAAAACGTGTACGTTTGCACTTCCCAGCCACAGGAAAGCTGCTAGCCGGGAATTCTCTGCCTGGTTCTACCCGCTGCCCGGAACGCTAGGCAGGGCAAAAGCGATTCTCGTCCTCCGTGCTTGCTTTTTCTCAGAAAGAGCCGTGGTGTGCGTTTTCGCCGGAAAACGCGTTTTCGGCCGAAAACGTGTACGTTTGCACTTCCCCGCCACAGGGAAGCTGCTAGCCGGGAATTCTCTGCCTGGTTCTACCCGCTGCCCGGAACGCTACGCAGGGCAAAAGCGATTCTCGTCCTCCGTGCTTGCTTTTTCTCAGAAAGAGCCGTGGTGTGCGTTTTCGCCGGAAAACGCGTTTTCGGCCGAAAACGTGTACGTTTGCACTTCCCCGCCACAGGGAAGCTGCTAGCCGGGAATTCTCTGCCTGGTTCTACCCGCTGCCCGGAACGCTACGCAGGGCAAAAGCGATTCTCGTCCTCCGTGCTTGCTTTTTCTCAGAAAGAGCCGTGGTGTGCGTTTTCGCCGAAAACGCGTTTTTGGCAGAAAACGTGTACGTTTGCACTTCCCAGCCACAGGGAAGCTGCTAGCCGGGAATTCTCTGCCTGGTTCTACCCGCTGCCCGGAACGCTACGCAGGGCAAAAGCGATTCTCGTCCTCCGTGCTTGCTTTTTCTCAGAAAGAGCCGTTGTGTGCTTTTTCGCCGAAAACGCATTTTTTGGCCGAAAACATGTACGTTTGCACTTCCCAGCCACAGGAAAGCTGCTAGCCGGGAATTCTCTGCCTGGTTCTACCCGCTGCCCGGAACGCTACGCAGGGCAAAAGCGATTCTCGTCCTCCGTGCTTGCTTTTTCTCAGAAAGAGCCGTGGTGTGCGTTTTCGCCGGAAAACGCGTTTTCGGCCGAAAACGTGTACGTTTGCACTTCCCCGCCACAGGGAAGCTGCTAGCCGGGAATTCTCTGCCTGGTTCTACCCGCTGCCCGGAACGCTACGCAGGGCAAAAGCGATTCTCGTCCTCCGTGCTTGCTTTTTCTCAGAAAGAGCCGTGGTGTGCGTTTTCGCCGGAAAACGCGTTTTCGGCCGAAAACGTGTACGTTTGCACTTCCCCGCCACAGGGAAGCTGCTAGCCGGGAATTCTCTGCCTGGTTCTACCCGCTGCCCGGAACGCTACGCAGGGCAAAAGCGATTCTCGTCCTCCGTGCTTGCTTTTTCTCAGAAAGAGCCGTTGTGTGCGTTTTCGCCGAAAACGCGTTTTTGGCAGAAAACGTGTACGTTTACACTTCCCAGCCACAGGAAAGCTGCTAGCCGGGAATTCTCTGCCTGGTTCTACCCGCTGCCCGGAACGCTACGCAGGGCAAAAGCGATTCTCGTCCTCCGTGCTTGCTTTTTCTCAGAAAGAGCCGTGGTGTGCGTTTTCGCCGGAAAACGCGTTTTCGGCCGAAAACGTGTACGTTTGCACTTCCCCGCCACAGGGAAGCTGCTAGCCGGGAATTCTCTGCCTGGTTCTACCCGCTGCCCGGAACGCTACGCAGGGCAAAAGCGATTCTCGTCCTCCGTGCTTGCTTTTTCTCAGAAAGAGCCGTGGTGTGCGTTTTCGCCGGAAAACGCGTTTTCGGCCGAAAACGTGTACGTTTGCACTTCCCCGCCACAGGGAAGCTGCTAGCCGGGAATTCTCTGCCTGGTTCTACCCGCTGCCCGGAACGCTAGGCAGGGCAAAAGCGATTCTCGTCCTCCGTGCTTGCTTTTTCTCAGAAAGAGCCGTGGTGTGTGTTTTCGCCGGAAAACGCGTTTTCGGCCGAAAACGTGTACGTTTGCACTTCCCCGCCACAGGGAAGCTGCTAGCCGGGAATTCTCTGCCTGGTTCTACCCGCTGCCCGGAACGCTAGGCAGGGCAAAAGCGATTCTCGTCCTCCGTGCTTGCTTTTTCTCAGAAAGAGCCGTGGTGTGCGTTTTCGCCGGAAAACGCGTTTTCGGCCGAAAACGTGTACGTTTGCACTTCCCCGCCACAGGGAAGCTGCTAGCCGGGAATTCTCTGCCTGGTTCTACCCGCTGCCCGGAACGCTACGCAGGGCAAAAGCGATTCTCGTCCTCCGTGCTTGCTTTTTCTCAGAAAGAGCCGTGGTGTGCGTTTTCGCCGAAAACGCGTTTTTGGCAGAAAACGTGTACGTTTGCACTTCCCCGCCACAGGGAAGCTGCTAGCCGGGAATTCTCTGCCTGGTTCTACGCGCTGCCCGGAACGCTAGGCAGGGCAAAAGCGATTCTCGTCCTCCGTGCTTGCTTTTTCTCAGAAAGAGCCGTGGTGTGCGTTTTCCCGGAAAACGCGTTTTCGGCCGAAAACGTGTACGTTTGCACTTCCCCGCCACAGGGAAGCTGCTAGCCGGGAATTCTCTGCCTGGTTCTACCCGCTGCCCGGAACGCTACGCAGGGCAAAAGCGATTCTCGTCCTCCGTGCTTGCTTTTTCTCAGAAAGAGCCGTGGTGTGCGTTTTCCCCGGAAAACGCGTTTTCGGCCGAAAACGTGTACGTTTGCAATTCCCGGCCACAGGGAAGCTGCTAGCCGGGAATTCTCTGCCTGGTTCTACCCGCTGCCCGGAACGCTACGCAGGGCAAAAGCGATTCTCGTCCTCCGTGCTTGCTTTTTCTCAGAAAGAGCCGTGGTGTGCGTTTTCGCCGGAAAACGCGTTTTCGGCCGAAAACGTGTACGTTTGCACTTCCCGGCCACAGGGAAGCTGCTAGCCGGGAATTCTCTGCCTGGTTCTACCCGCTGCCCGGAACGCTACACAGGGCAAAAGCGATTCTCGTCCTCCGTGCTTGCTTTTTCTCAGAAAGAGCCGTGGTGTGCGTTTTCGCCGGAAAACGCGTTTTCGGCCGAAAACGTGTACGTTTGCACTTCCCGGCCACAGGGAAGCTGCTAGCCGGGAATTCTCTGCCTGGTTCTACCCGCTGCCCGGAACGCTACGCAGGGCAAAAGCGATTCTCGTCCTCCGTGCTTGCTTTTTCTCAGAAAGAGCCGTGGTGTGCGTTTTCGCCGGAAAACGCGTTTTCGGCCGAAAACGTGTACGTTTGCACTTCCCGGCCACAGGGAAGCTGCTAGCCGGGAATTCTCTGCCTGGTTCTACCCGCTGCCCGGAACGCTACGCAGGGCAAAAGCGATTCTCGTCCTCCGTGCTTGCTTTTTCTCAGAAAGAGCCGTGGTGTGCGTTTTCGCCGAAAACGCGTTTTCGGCCGAAAACGTGTACGTTTGCACTTCCCCGCCACAGGGAAGCTGCTAGCCGGGAATTCTCTGCCTGGTTCTACCCGCTGCCCGGAACGCTACGCAGGGCAAAAGCGATTCTCGTCCTCCGTGCTTGCTTTTTCTCAGAAAGAGCCGTGGTGTGCGTTTTCGCCGGAAAACGCGTTTTTGGCAGAAAACGTGTACGTTTGCACTTCCCCGCCACAGGGAAGCTGCTAGCCGGGAATTCTCTACCTGGTTCTACCCGCTGCCCGGAACGCTACGCAGGGCAAAAGCGATTCTCGTCCTCCGTGCTTGCTTTTTCTCAGAAAGAGCCGTGGTGTGCGTTTTCGCCGGAAAATGCGTTTTCGGCCGAAAACGTGTACGTTTGCACTTCCCAGCCACAGGGAAGCTGCTAGCCGGGAATTCTCTGCCTGGTTCTACCCGCTGCCCGGAACGCTACGCAGGGCAAAAGCGATTCTCGTCCTCCGTGCTTGCTTTTTCTCAGAAAGAGCCGTGGTGTGCGTTTTCGCCGGAAAACGCGTTTTCGGCCGAAAACGTGTACGTTTGCACTTCCCCGCCACAGGGAAGGTGCTAGCCGTGAATTGTCTGCCTGGTTCTACCCGCTGCCCGGAACGCTACGCAGGGCAAAAGCGATTCTCGTCCTCCGTGCTTGCTTTTTCTCAGAAAGAGCCGTGGTATGCGTTTTCGCTGGAAAACGCGTTTTCGGCCGAAAACGTGTACGTTTGCAATTCCCCGCCACAGGGAAGGTGCTAGCCGTGAATTCTCTGCCTGGTTCTACCCGCTGCCCGGAACGCTACGCAGGGCAAAAGCGATTCTCGTCCTCCGTGCTTGCTTTTTCTCAGAAAGAGCCGTGGTGTGCGTTTTCGCCGGAAAACGCGTTTTCGGCCGAAAACGTGTACGTTTGCACTTCCCGGCCACAGGGAAGCTGCTAGCCGGGAATTCTCTGCCTGGTTCTACCCGCTGCCCGGAACGCTACGCAGGGCAAAAGCGATTCTCGTCCTCCGTGCTTGCTTTTTCTCAGAAAGAGCCGTTGTGTGCTTTTTCGCCGAAAACGCGTTTTTGGCCGAAAACGTTTACGTTTGCACTTCCCCGCCACAGGGAAGCTGCTAGCCGGGAATTCTCTGCCTGGTTCTACCCGCTGCCCGGAACGCTACGCAGGGCAAAAGCGATTCTCGTCCTCCGTGCTTGCTTTTTCTCAGAAAGAGCCGTGGTGTGCGTTTTCGCCGGAAAACGCGTTTTCGGCCGAAAACGTGTACGTTTGCACTTCCCCGCCACAGGGAAGCTGCTAGCCGGGAATTCTCTGCCTGGTTCTACCCGCTGCCCGGAACGCTACGCAGGGCAAAAGCGATTCTCGTCCTCCGTGCTTTCTTTTTCTCAGAAAGAGCCGTTGTGTGCTTTTTCGCCGAAAACGCGTTTTTGGCCGAAAACGTGTACGTTTACACTTCCCAGCCACAGGAAAGCTGCTAGCCGGGAATTCTCTGCCTGGTTCTACCCACGGCCCGGAACGCTAGGCAGGGCAAAAGCGATTCTCGTCCTCCGTGCTTGCTTTTTCTCAGAAAGAGCCGTGGTGTGCGTTTTCGACGGAAAACGCGTTTTCGGCCGAAAACGTGTACGTTTGCACTTCCCGGCCACAGGGAAGCTGCTAGCCGGGACTTCTCTGCCTGGTTCTACCCGCTGCCCGGAACGCTACGCAGGGCAAAAGCGATTCTCGTCCTCCGTGCTTGCTTTTTCTCAGAAAGAGCCGTGGTGTGCGTTTTCGCCGGAAAACGCGTTTTCGGCCGAAAACGTGTACGTTTGCACTTCCCCGCCACAGGGAAGCTGCTAGCCGGGAATTCTCTGCCTGGTTCTACCCGCTGCCCGGAACGCTACGCAGGGCAAAAGCGATTCTCGTCCTCCGTGCTTGCTTTTTCTCAGAAAGAGCCGTGGTGTGCGTTTTCGCCGGAAAACGCGTTTTCGGCCGAAAACGTGTACGTTTGCACTTCCCCGCCACAGGGAAGCTGCTAGCCGGGAATTCTCTGCCTGGTTCTACCCGCTGCCCGGAACGCTACGCAGGGCAAAAGCGATTCTCGTCCTCCGTGCTTGCTTTTTCTCAGAAAGAGCCGTGGTGTGCGTTTTCGCCGGAAAACGCGTTTTCGGCCGAAAACGTGTACGTTTGCACTTCCCCGCCACAGGGAAGCTGCTAGCCGGGAATTCTCTGCCTGGTTCTACCCGCTGCCCGGAACGCTACGCAGGGCAAAAGCGATTCTCGTCCTCCGTGCTTGCTTTTTCTCAGAAAGAGCCGTGGTGTGCGTTTTCCCCGGAAAACGCGTTTTCGGCCGAAAACGTGTACGTTTGCACTTCCCCGCCACAGGGAAGCTGCTAGCCGGGAATTCTCTGCCTGGTTCTACCCGCTGCCCGGAACGCTACGCAGGGCAAAAGCGATTCTCGTCCTCCGTGCTTGCTTTTTCTCAGAAAGAGCCGTGGTGTGCGTTTTCGCCGGAAAACGCGTTTTCGGCCGAAAACGTGTACGTTTGCACTTCCCGGCCACAGGGAAGCTGCTAGCCGGGAATTCTCTGCCTGGTTCTACCCGCTGCCCGGAACGCTACGCAGGGCAAAAGCGATTCTCGTCCTCCGTGCTTGCTTTTTCTCAGAAAGAGCCGTGGTGTGCGTTTTCGCCGAAAACGCGTTTTCGACCGAAAACGTGTACGTTTGCACTTCCCGGCCACAGGGAAGCTGCTAGCCGGGAATTCTCTGCCTGGTTCTACCCGCTGCCCGGAACGCTACGCAGGGCAAAAGCGATTCTCGTCCTCCGTGCTTGCTTTTTCTCAGAAAGAGCCGTTGTGTGCTTTTTCGCCGAAAACGCGTTTTTGGCCGAAAACGTTTACGTTTGCACTTCCCCGCCACAGGGAAGCTGCTAGCCGGGAATTCTCTGCCTGGTTCTACCCGCTGCCCGGAACGCTAGGCAGGGCAAAAGCGATTCTCGTCCTCCGTGCTTGCTTTTTCTCAGAAAGAGCCGTGGTGTGCGTTTTCGCCGGAAAACGCGTTTTCGGCCGAAAACGTGTACGTTTGCACTTCCCCGCCACAGGGAAGCTGCTAGCCGGGAATTCTCTGCCTGGTTCTACCCGCTGCCCGGAACGCTACGCAGGGCAAAAGCGATTCTCGTCCTCCGTGCTTGCTTTTTCTCAGAAAGAGCCGTTGTGTGCTTTTTCGCCGAAAACGCGTTTTTGGCCGAAAACGTGTACGTTTACACTTCCCAGCCACAGGAAAGCTGCTAGCCGGGAATTCTCTGCCTGGTTCTACCCGCTGCCCGGAACGCTAGGCAGGGCAAAAGCGATTCTCGTCCTCCGTGCTTGCTTTTTCTCAGAAAGAGCCGTGGTGTGCGTTTTCGACGGAAAACGCGTTTTCGGCCGAAAACGTGTACGTTTGCACTTCCCCGCCACAGGGAAGCTGCTAGCCGGGACTTCTCTGCCTGGTTCTACCCGCTGCCCGGAACGCTACGCAGGGCAAAAGCGATTCTCGTCCTCCGTGCTTGCTTTTTCTCAGAAAGAGCCGTGGTGTGCGTTTTCGCCGGAAAACGCGTTTTCGGCCGAAAACGTGTACGTTTGCACTTCCCCGCCACAGGGAAGCTGCTAGCCGGGAATTCTCTGCCTGGTTCTACCCGCTGCCCGGAACGCTACGCAGGGCAAAAGCGATTCTCGTCCTCCGTGCTTGCTTTTTCTCAGAAAGAGCCGTGGTGTGCGTTTTCGCCGGAAAACGCATTTTCGGCCGAAAACGTGTACGTTTGCACTTCCCCGCCACAGGGAAGCTGCTAGCCGGGAATTCTCTGCCTGGTTCTACCCGCTGCCCGGAACGCTAGGCAGGGCAAAAGCGATTCTCGTCCTCCGTGCTTGCTTTTTCTCAGAAAGAGCCGTGGTGTGCGTTTTCGCCGGAAAACGCGTTTTCGGCCGAAAACGTGTACGTTTGCACTTCCCCGCCACAGGGAAGCTGCTAGCCGGGAATTCTCTGCCTGGTTCTACCCGCTGCCCGGAACGCTACGCAGGGCAAAAGCGATTCTCGTCCTCCGTGCTTGCTTTTTCTCAGAAAGAGCCGTGGTGTGCGTTTTCCCCGGAAAACGCGTTTTCGGCCGAAAACGTGTACGTTTGCACTTCCCCGCCACAGGGAAGCTGCTAGCCGGGAATTCTCTGCCTGGTTCTACCCGCTGCCCGGAACGCTACGCAGGGCAAAAGCGATTCTCGTCCTCCGTGCTTGCTTTTTCTCAGAAAGAGCCGTGGTGTGCGTTTTCGCCGGAAAACGCGTTTTCGGCCGAAAACGTGTACGTTTGCACTTCCCGGCCACAGGGAAGCTGCTAGCCGGGAATTCTCTGCCTGGTTCTACCCGCTGCCCGGAACGCTACGCAGGGCAAAAGCGATTCTCGTCCTCCGTGCTTGCTTTTTCTCAGAAAGAGCCGTGGTGTGCGTTTTCGCCGGAAAACGCGTTTTCGGCCGAAAACGTGTACGTTTGCACTTCCCGGCCACAGGGAAGCTGCTAGCCGGGAATTCTCTACCTGGTTCTACCCGCTGCCCGGAACGCTACGCAGGGCAAAAGCGATTCTCGTCCTCCGTGCTTGCTTTTTCTCAGAAAGAGCCGTGGTGTGCGTTTTCGCCGGAAAATGCGTTTTCGGCCGAAAACTTGTACGTTTGCACTTCCCCGCCACAGGGAAGCTGCTAGCCGGGAATTCTCTGCCTGGTTCTACCCGCTGCCCGGAACGCTACGCAGGGCAAAAGCGATTCTCGTCCTCCGTGCTTGCTTTTTCTCAGAAAGAGCCGTGGTGCGCTTTTTCGCCGAAAACGCGTTTTTGGCAGAAAACGTGTACGTTTGCACTTCCCCGCCACAGGGAAGCTGCTAGCCGGGAATTCTCTGCCTGGTTCTACCCGCTGCCCGGAACGCTAGGCAGGGCAAAAGCGATTCTCGTCCTCCGTGCTTGCTTTTTCTCTGAAAGAGCCGTGGTGTGCGTTTTCGCTGGTAAACGCGTTTTCGGCCGAAAACGTGTACGTTTGCACTTCCCCGCCACAGGGAAGCTGCTAGCCGGGAATTCTCTGCCTGGTTCTACCCGCTGCCCGGAACGCTACGCAGGGCAAAAGCGATTCTCGTCCTCCGTGCTTGCTTTTTCTCAGAAAGAGCCGTGGTGTGCGTTTTCGCCGGAAAACGCGTTTTTGGCCGAAAACGTGTACGTTTGCACTTCCCAGCCACAGGGAAGGTGCTAGCCGGGAATTCTCTGCCTGGTTCTACCCGCTGCCCGGAACGCTACGCAGGGCAAAAGCGATTCTCGTCCTCCGTGCTTGCTTTTTCTCAGAAAGAGCCGTGGTGCTCTTTTTCGCCGAAAACGCGTTTTCAGCCGAAAACGTGTACGTTTGCACTTCCCGGCCACAGGGAAGCTGCTAGCCGGGAATTCTCTGCCTGGTTCTACCCGCTGCCCGGAACGCTACGCAGGGCAAAAGCGATTCTCGTCCTCCTTGCTTGCTTTTTCTCAGAAAGAGCCGTGGTGTGCGTTTTCGCCGGAAAACGCTTTTTCGGCCGAAAAAGTGTACGTTTGCACTTCCCCGCCACAGGGAAGGTGCTAGCCGTGAATTCTCTGCCTGGTTCTACCCGCTGACCGGAACGCTACGCAGGGCAAAAGCGATTCTCGTCCTCCGTGCTTGCTTTTTCTCAGAAAGAGCCGTGGTGTGCTTTTTCACCGAAAACGCGTTTTTGCCGAAAACGTGTACGTTTGCACTTCCCCGCCACAGGGAAGCTGCTAGCCGGGAATTCTCTGCCTGGTTCTACCCGCTGCCCGGAACGCTACGCAGGGCAAAAGCGATTCTCGTCCTCCGTGCTTGCTTTTTCTCAGAAAGAGCCGTTGTGTGCTTTTTCGCCGAAAACGCGTTTTTGGCCGAAAACGTGTACGTTTGCACTTCCCAGCCACAGGAAAGCTGCTAGCCGGGAATTCTCTGCCTGGTTCTACCCGCTGCCCGGAACGCTACGCAGGGCAAAAGCGATTCTCGTCCTCCGTGCTTGCTTTTTCTCAGAAAGAGCCGTGGTGCGCTTTTTCGCCGAAAACGCGTTTTCAGCCGAAAACGTGTACGTTTGCACTTCCCGGCCACAGGGAAGCTGCTAGCCGGGAATTCTCTGCCTGGTTCTACCCGCTGCCCGGAACGCTACGCAGGGCAAAAGCGATTCTCGTCCTCCTTGCTTGCTTTTTCTCAGAAAGAGCCGTGGTGTGCGTTTTCGCCGGAAAACGCTTTTTCGGCCGAAAAAGTGTACGTTTGCACTTCCCCGCCACAGGGAAGGTGCTAGCCGTGAATTCTCTGCCTGGTTCTACCCGCTGACCGGAACGCTACGCAGGGCAAAAGCGATTCTCGTCCTCCGTGCTTGCTTTTTCTCAGAAAGAGCCGTGGTGTGCTTTTTCACCGAAAACGCGTTTTTGCCGAAAACGTGTACGTTTGCACTTCCCCGCCACAGGGAAGCTGCTAGCCGGGAATTCTCTGCCTGGTTCTACCCGCTGCCCGGAACGCTAGGCAGGGCAAAAGCGATTCTCGTCCTCCGTGCTTGCTTTTTCTCAGAAAGAGCCGTGGTGTGCGTTTTCGCCGGAAAACGCGTTTTCGGCCGAAAACGTGTACGTTTGCACTTCCCGGCCACAGGGAAGCTGCTAGCCGTGAATTCTCTGCCTGGTTCTACCCGCTGCCCGGAACGCTACGCAGGGCAAAAGCGATTCTCGTCCTCCGTGCTTGCTTTTTCTCAGAAAGAGCCGTGGTGTGCGTTTTCGCCGGAAAATGCGTTTTCGGCCGAAAACGTGTACGTTTGCACTTCCCAGCCACAGGGAAGCTGCTAGCCGGGAATTCTCTGCCTGGTTCTACCCGCTGCCCGGAACGCTACGCAGGGCAAAAGCGATTCTCGTCCTCCGTGCTTGCTTTTTCTCAGAAAGAGCCGTGGTGTGCGTTTTCGCCGGAAAACGCGTTTTTTGGCCGAAAACGTGTACGTTTGCACTTCCCCGCCACAGGGAAGCTGCTAGCCGGGAATTCTCTGCCTGGTTCTACCCGCTGCCCGGAACGCTACGCAGGGCAAAAGCGATTCTCGTCCTCCGTGCTTGCTTTTTCTCAGAAAGAGCCGTGGTGTGCGTTTTCGCTGGAAAACGCGTTTTCGGCCGAAAACGTGTACGTTTGCAATTCCCCGCCACAGGGAAGGTGCTAGCCGTGAATTCTCTGCCTGGTTCTACCCGCTGCCCGGAACGCTACGCAGGGCAAAAGCGATTCTCGTCCTCCGTGCTTGCTTTTTCTCAGAAAGAGCCGTGGTGTGCGTTTTCGCCGGAAAACGCGTTTTCGGCCGAAAACGTGTACGTTTGCACTTCCCGGCCACAGGGAAGCTGCTAGCCGTGAATTCTCTGCCTGGTTCTACCCGCTGCCCGGAACGCTACGCAGGGCAAAAGCGATTCTCGTCCTCCGTGCTTGCTTTTTCTCAGAAAGAGCCGTGGTGTGCGTTTTCGCCGGAAAATGCGTTTTCGGCCGAAAACGTGTACGTTTGCACTTCCCAGCCACAGGAAAGCTGCTAGCCGGGAATTCTCTGCCTGGTTCTACCCGCTGCCCGGAACGCTACGCAGGGCAAAAGCGATTCTCGTCCTCCGTGCTTGCTTTTTCTCAGAAAGAGCCGTGGTGTGCGTTTTCGCCGAAAACGCGTTTTTTGGCAGAAAACGTGTACGTTTGCACTTCCCAGCCACAGGGAAGCTGCTAGCCGGGAATTCTCTGCCTGGTTCTACCCGCTGCCCGGAACGCTACGCAGGGCAAAAGCGATTCTCGTCCTCCGTGCTTGCTTTTTCTCAGAAAGAGCCGTGGTGTGCGTTTTCCCCGGAAAACGCGTTTTCGGCCGAAAACGTGTACGTTTGCACTTCCCCGCCACAGGGAAGCTGCTAGCCGGGAATTCTCTGCCTGGTTCTACCCGCTGCCCGGAACGCTACGCAGGGCAAAAGCGGTTCTCGTCCTCCGTGCTTGCTTTTTCTCAGAAAGAGCCGTGGTGTGCGTTTTCGCCGGAAAACGCGTTTTCGGCCGAAAACGTGTACGTTTGCACTTCCCCGCCACAGGGAAGCTGCTAGCCGGGAATTCTCTGCCTGGTTCTACCCGCTGCCCGGAACGCTACGCAGGGCAAAAGCGATTCTCGTCCTCCGTGCTTGCTTTTTCTCAGAAAGAGCCGTGGTGTGCGTTTTCGCCGGAAAATGCGTTTTCGGCCGAAAACGTGTACGTTTGCACTTCCCGGCCACAGGGAAGCTGCTAGCCGGGAATTCTCTGCCTGGTTCTACCCGCTGCCCGGAACGCTACGCAGGGCAAAAGCGATTCTCGTCCTCCGTGCTTGCTTTTTCTCAGAAAGAGCCGTGGTGTGCGTTTTCGCCGGAAAACGCGTTTTCGGCCGAAAACGTGTACGTTTGCACTTCCCGGCCACAGGGAAGCTGCTAGCCGGGAATTCTCTGCCTGGTTCTACCCGCTGCCCGGAACGCTACGCAGGGCAAAAGCGATTCTCGTCCTCCGTGCTTGCTTTTTCTCAGAAAGAGCCGTGGTGTGCGTTTTCGCCGGAAAACGCGTTTTCGGCCGAAAACGTGTACGTTTGCACTTCCCCGCCACAGGGAAGCTGCTAGCCGGGAATTCTCTGCCTGGTTCTACCCGCTGCCCGGAACGCTACGCAGGGCAAAAGCGATTCTCGTCCTCCGTGCTTGCTTTTTCTCAGAAAGAGCCGTGGTGTGCGTTTTCGCCGGAAAACGCGTTTTCGGCCGAAAACGTGTACGTTTGCACTTCCCGGCCACAGGGAAGCTGCTAGCCGGGAATTCTCTACCTGGTTCTACCCGCTGCCCGGAACGCTACGCAGGGCAAAAGCGATTCTCGTCCTCCGTACTTGCTTTTTCTCAGAAAGAGCCGTGGTGTGCGTTTTCGCCGGAAAATGCGTTTTCGGCCGAAAACGTGTACGTTTGCACTTCCCAGCCACAGGGAAGCTGCTAGCCGGGAATTCTCTGCCTGGTTCTACCCGCTGCCCGGAACGCTACGCAGGGCAAAAGCGATTCTCGTCCTCCGTGCTTGCTTTTTCTCAGAAAGAGCCGTGGTGTGCGTTTTCGCCGGAAAACGCGTTTTCGGCCGAAAACGTGTACGTTTGCACTTCCCGGCCACAGGGAAGCTGCTAGCCGGGAATTCTCTGCCTGGTTCTACCCGCTGCCCGAAACGCTACGCAGGGCAAAAGCGATTCTCGTCCTCCGTGCTTGCTTTTTCTCAGAAAGAGCCGTGGTGTGCGTTTTCGCCGGAAAACGCGTTTTCGGCCGAAAACGTGTACGTTTGCACTTCCCCGCCACAGGGAAGCTGCTAGCCGGGAATTCTCTGCCTGGTTCTACCCGCTGCCCGGAACGCTACGCAGGGCAAAAGCGATTCTCGTCCTCCGTGCTTGCTTTTTCTCAGAAAGAGCCGTGGTGTGCGTTTTCGCCGGAAAACGCGTTTTCGGCCGAAAACGTGTACGTTTGCACTTCCCGGCCACAGGGAAGCTGCTAGCCGGGAATTCTCTACCTGGTTCTACCGGCTGCCCGGAACGCTACGCAGGGCAAAAGCGATTCTCGTCCTCCGTGCTTGCTTTTTCTCAGAAAGAGCCGTGGTGTGCGTTTTCGCCGGAAAACGCGTTTTCGGCCGAAAACGTGTACGTTTGCACTTCCCAGCCACAGGGAAGCTGCTAGCCGGGAATTCTCTGCCTGGTTCTACCCGCTGCCCGGAACGCTAGGCAGGGCAAAAGCGATTCTCGTCCTCCGTGCTTGCTTTTTCTCAGAAAGAGCCGTGGTGTGCGTTTTCGCCGGAAAACGCGTTTTCGGCCGAAAACGTGTACGTTTGCACTTCCCGGCCACAGGGAAGCTGCTAGCCGGGACTTCTCTGCCTGGTTCTACCCGCTGCCCGGAACGCTACGCAGGGCAAAAGCGATTCTCGTCCTCCGTGCTTGCTTTTTCTCAGAAAGAGCCGTGGTGTGCGTTTTCGCCGGAAAACGCGTTTTCGGCCGAAAACGTGTACGTTTGCACTTCCCCGCCACAGGGAAGCTGCTAGCCGGGAATTCTCTGCCTGGTTCTACCCGCTGCCCGGAACGCTACGCAGGGCAAAAGCGATTCTCGTCCTCCGTGCTTGCTTTTTCTCAGAAAGAGCCGTGGTGTGCGTTTTCGCCGGAAAACGCGTTTTCGGCCGAAAACGTGTACGTTTGCACTTCCCCGCCACAGGGAAGCTGCTAGCCGGGAATTCTCTGCCTGGTTCTACCCGCTGCCCGGAACGCTAGGCAGGGCAAAAGCGATTCTCGTCCTCCGTGCTTGCTTTTTCTCAGAAAGAGCCGTGGTGTGCGTTTTCGCCGGAAAACGCGTTTTCGGCCGAAAACGTGTACGTTTGCACTTCCCCGCCACAGGGAAGCTGCTAGCCGGGAATTCTCTGCCTGGTTCTACCCGCTGCCCGGAACGCTACGCAGGGCAAAAGCGATTCTCGTCCTCCGTGCTTGCTTTTTCTCAGAAAGAGCCGTGGTGTGCGTTTTCGCCGGAAAACGCGTTTTCGGCCGAAAACGTGTACGTTTGCACTTCCCCGCCACAGGGAAGCTGCTAGCCGGGAATTCTCTGCCTGGTTCTACCCGCTGCCCGGAACGCTACGCAGGGCAAAAGCGATTCTCGTCCTCCGTGCTTGCTTTTTCTCAGAAAGAGCCGTGGTGTGCGTTTTCGCCGAAAACGCGTTTTCGGCCGAAAACGTGTACGTTTGCACTTCCCGGCCACAGGGAAGCTGCCAGCCGGGAATTCTCTGCCTGGTTCTACCCGCTGCCCGGAACGCTACGCAGGGCAAAAGCGATTCTCGTCCTCCGTGCTTGCTTTTTCTCAGAAAGAGCCGTTGTGTGCTTTTTCGCCGAAAACGCGTTTTTGGCCGAAAACGTGTACGTTTACACTTCCCAGCCACAGGAAAGCTGCTAGCCGGGAATTCTCTGCCTGGTTCTACCCGCTGCCCGGAACGCTAGGCAGGGCAAAAGCGATTCTCGTCCTCCGTGCTTGCTTTTTCTCAGAAAGAGCCGTGGTGTGCGTTTTCGCCGGAAAACGCGTTTTCGGCCGAAAACGTGTACGTTTGCACTTCCCGGCCACAGGGAAGCTGCTAGCCGGGACTTCTCTGCCTGGTTCTACCCGCTGCCCGGAACGCTACGCAGGGCAAAAGCGATTCTCGTCCTCCGTGCTTGCTTTTTCTCAGAAAGAGCCGTGGTGTGCGTTTTCGCCGGAAAACGCGTTTTCGGCCGAAAACGTGTACGTTTGCACTTCCCCGCCACAGGGAAGCTGCTAGCCGGGAATTCTCTGCCTGGTTCTACCCGCTGCCCGGAACGCTACGCAGGGCAAAAGCGATTCTCGTCCTCCGTGCTTGCTTTTTCTCAGAAAGAGCCGTGGTGTGCGTTTTCGCCGGAAAACGCGTTTTCGGCCGAAAACGTGTACGTTTGCACTTCCCCGCCACAGGGAAGCTGCTAGCCGGGAATTCTCTGCCTGGTTCTACCCGCTGCCCGGAACGCTAGGCAGGGCAAAAGCGATTCTCGTCCTCCGTGCTTGCTTTTTCTCAGAAAGAGCCGTGGTGTGCGTTTTCGCCGGAAAACGCGTTTTCGGCCGAAAACGTGTACGTTTGCACTTCCCCGCCACAGGGAAGCTGCTAGCCGGGAATTCTCTGCCTGGTTCTACCCGCTGCCCGGAACGCTACGCAGGGCAAAAGCGATTCTCGTCCTCCGTGCTTGCTTTTTCTCAGAAAGAGCCGTGGTGTGCGTTTTCGCCGGAAAACGCGTTTTCGGCCGAAAATGTGTACGTTTGCACTTCCCCGCCACAGGGAAGCTGCTAGCCGGGAATTCTCTGCCTGGTTCTACCCGCTGCCCGTTACGCTACGCAGGGCAAAAGCGATTCTCGTCCTCCGTGCTTGCTTTTTCTCAGAAAGAGCCGTGGTGTGCGTTTTCGCCGAAAACGCGTTTTTGGCAGAAAACGTGTACGTTTGCACTTCCCCGCCACAGGGAAGCTGCTAGCCGGGAATTCTCTGCCTGGTTCTACCCGCTGCCCGGAACGCTACGCAGGGCAAAAGCGATTCTCGTCCTCCGTGCTTGCTTTTTCTCAGAAAGAGCCGTTGTGTGCTTTTTCGCCGAAAACGCTTTTTTGGCCGAAAACGTGTACGTTTGCACTTCCCAGCCACAGGGAAGCTGCTAGCCGGGAATTCTCTGCCTGGTTCTACCCGATGCCCGGAACGCTACGCAGGGCAAAAGCGATTCTTGTCCTCCGTGCTTGCTTTTTCTCAGAAAGAGCCGTGGTGTGCGTTTTCGCCGGAAAACGCGTTTTCGGCCGAAAACGTGTACGTTTGCACTTCCCCGCCACAGGGAAGCTGCTAGCCGGGAATTCTCTGCCTGGTTCTACCCGCTGCCCGGAACGCTACGCAGGGCAAAAGCGATTCTCGTCCTCCGTGCTTGCTTTTTCTCAGAAAGAGCCGTTGTGTGCTTTTTCGCCGAAAACGCGTTTTCGGCCGAAAACGTGTACGTTTGCACTTCCCAGCCACAGGGAAGCTGCTAGCCGGGTATTCTCTGCCTGGTTCTACCCGCTGCCCGGAACGCTACGCAGGGCAAAAGCGATTCTCGTCCTCCGTGCTTGCTTTTTCTCAGAAAGAGCCGTTGTGTGCTTTTTCGCCGAAAACGCATTTTTTGGCCGAAAACATGTACGTTTGCACTTCCCAGCCACAGGAAAGCTGCTAGCCGGCATTTCTCTGCCTGGTTCTACCCGCTGCCCGGAACGCTACGCAGGGCAAAAGCGATTCTCGTCCTCCGTGCTTGCTTTTTCTCAGAAAGAGCCGTGGTGTGCTTTTTCGCCGAAAACGCATTTTTTGGCCGAAAACATGTACGTTTGCACTTCCCAGCCACAGGAAAGCTGCTAGCCGGCATTTCTCTGCCTGGTTCTACCCGCTGCCCGGAACGCTACGCAGGGCAAAAGCGATTCTCGTCCTCCGTGCTTGCTTTTTCTCAGAAAGAGCCGTGGTGTGCTTTTTCGCCGAAAACGCATTTTTTGGCCGAAAACATGTACGTTTGCACTTCCCAGCCACAGGAAAGCTGCTAGCCGGCATTTCTCTGCCTGGTTCTACCCGCTGCCCGGAACGCTACGCAGGGCAAAAGCGATTCTCGTCCTCCGTGCTTGCTTTTTCTCAGAAAGAGCCGTGGTGTGCGTTTTCCCCGGAAAACGCGTTTTCGGCCGAAAACGTGTACGTTTGCACTTCCCCGCCACAGGGAAGCTGCTAGCCGGGAATTCTCTGCCTGGTTCTACCCGCTGCCCGGAACGCTACGCAGGGCAAAAGCGATTCTCGTCCTCCGTGCTTGCTTTTTCTCAGAAAGAGCCGTGGTGTGCGTTTTCGCCGGAAAACGCGTTTTCGGCCGAAAACGTGTACGTTTGCACTTCCCGGCCACAGGGAAGCTGCTAGCCGGGAATTCTCTGCCTGGTTCTACCCGCTGCCCGGAACGCTACGCAGGGCAAAAGCGATTCTCGTCCTCCGTGCTTGCTTTTTCTCAGAAAGAGCCGTGGTGTGCGTTTTCGCCGGAAAACGCGTTTTCGGCCGAAAACGTGTACGTTTGCACTTCCCAGCCACAGGGAAGCTGCTAGCCGGGAATTCTCTGCCTGGTTCTACCCGCTGCCCGGAACGCTACGCAGGGCAAAAGCGATTCTCGTCCTCCGTGCTTGCTTTTTCTCAGAAAGAGCCGTGGTGTGCGTTTTCGCCGGAAAACGCGTTTTCGGCCGAAAACGTGTACGTTTGCACTTCCCGGCCACAGGGAAGCTGCTAGCCGGGAATTCTCTACCTGGTTCTACCCGCTGCCCTGAACGCTACGCAGGGCAAAAGCGATTCTCGTCCTCCGTGCTTGCTTTTTCTCAGAAAGAGCCGTGGTGTGCGTTTTCGCCGGAAAATGCGTTTTCGGCCGAAAACGTGTACGTTTGCACTTCCCAGCCACAGGGAAGCTGCTAGCCGGGAATTCTCTGCCTGGTTCTACCCGCTGCCCGGAACGCTACGCAGGGCAAAAGCGATTCTCGTCCTCCGTGCTTGCTTTTTCTCAGAAAGAGCCGTGGTGTGCGTTTTCGCCGAAAACGCGTTTTTTGGCCGAAAACGTGTACGTTTGCACTTCCCCGCCACAGGGAAGCTGCTAGCCGGGAATTCTCTGCCTGGTTCTACCCGCTGCCCGGAACGCTACGCAGGGCAAAAGCGATTCTCGTCCTCCGTGCTTGCTTTTTCTCAGAAAGAGCCGTGGTGTGCGTTTTCGCCGGAAAATGCGTTTTCGGCCGAAAACGTGTACGTTTGCACTTCCCCGCCACAGGGAAGCTGCTAGCCGGGAATTCTCTGCCTGGTTCTACCCGCTGCCCGGAACGCTACGCAGGGCAAAAGCGATTCTCGTCCTCCGTGCTTGCTTTTTCTCAGAAAGAGCCGTGGTGTGCGTTTTCGCCGGAAAACGCGTTTTCGGCCGAAAACGTGTACGTTTGCACTTCCCCGCCACAGGGAAGCTGCTAGCCGGGAATTCTCTGCCTGGTTCTACCCGCTGCCCGGAACGCTACGCAGGGCAAAAGCGATTCTCGTCCTCCTTGCTTGCTTTTTCTCAGAAAGAGCCGTGGTGTGCGTTTTCGCCGGAAAACGCGTTTTCGGCCGAAAACGTGTACGTTTGCACTTCCCCGCCACAGGGAAGGTGCTAGCCGTGAATTCTCTGCCTGGTTCTACCCGCTGCCCGGAACGCTACGCAGGGCAAAAGCGATTCTCGTCCTCCGTGCTTGCTTTTTCTCAGAAAGAGCCGTGGTGTGCTTTTTCACCGAAAACGCGTTTTTGCCGAAAACGTGTACGTTTGCACTTCCCCGCCACAGGGAAGCTGCTAGCCGGGAATTCTCTGCCTGGTTCTACCCGCTGCCCGGAACGCTACGCAGGGCAAAAGCGATTCTCGTCCTCCGTGCTTGCTTTTTCTCAGAAAGAGCCGTTGTGTGCTTTTTCGCCGAAAACGCATTTTTTGGCCGAAAACATGTACGTTTGCACTTCCCAGCCACAGGAAAGCTGCTAGCCGGGAATTCTCTGCCTGGTTCTACCCGCTGCCCGGAACGCTACGCAGGGCAAAAGCGATTCTCGTCCTCCGTGCTTGCTTTTTCTCAGAAAGAGCCGTGGTGTGCGTTTTCGCCGGAAAATGAGTTCTCGGCCGAAAACGTGTACGTTTGCACTTCCCCGCCACAGGGAAGCTGCTAGCCGGGAATTCTCTGCCTGGTTCTACCCGCTGCCCGGAACGCTACGCAGGGCAAAAGCGATTCTCGTCCTCCGTGCTTGCTTTTTCTCAGAAAGAGCCGTGGTGTGCGTTTTCGCCGGAAAATGCGTTTTCGGCCGAAAACGTGTACGTTTGCACTTCCCCGCCACAGGGAAGCTGCTAGCCGGGAATTCTCTGCCTGGTTCTACCCGCTGCCCGGAACGCTACGCAGGGCAAAAGCGATTCTCGTCCTCCGTGCTTGCTTTTTCTCAGAAAGAGCCGTGGTGTGCGTTTTCCCCGGAAAACGCGTTTTCGGCCGAAAACGTGTACGTTTGCACTTCCCCGCCACAGGGAAGCTGCTAGCCGGGAATTCTCTGCCTGGTTCTACCCGCTGCCCGGAACGCTACGCAGGGCAAAAGCGATTCTCGTCCTCCGTGCTTGCTTTTTCTCAGAAAGAGCCGTGGTGTGCGTTTTCGCCGGAAAACGCGTTTTCGGCCGAAAACGTGTACGTTTGCACTTCCCGGCCACAGGGAAGCTGCTAGCCGGGAATTCTCTGCCTGGTTCTACCCGCTGCCCGGAACGCTACGCAGGGCAAAAGCGATTCTCGTCCTCCGTGCTTGCTTTTTCTCAGAAAGAGCCGTGGTGTGCGTTTTCGCCGGAAAACGCGTTTTCGGCCGAAAACGTGTACGTTTGCACTTCCCGGCCACAGGGAAGCTGCTAGCCGGGAATTCTCTGCCTGGTTCTACCCGCTGCCCGGAACGCTACGCAGGGCAAAAGCGATTCTCGTCCTCCGTGCTTGCTTTTTCTCAGAAAGAGCCGTGGTGTGCGTTTTCGCCGGAAAACGCGTTTTCGGCCGAAAACGTGTACGTTTGCACTTCCCCGCCACAGGGAAGCTGCTAGCCGGGAATTCTCTGCCTGGTTCTACCCGCTGCCCGGAACGCTACGCAGGGCAAAAGCGATTCTCGTCCTCCGTGCTTGCTTTTTCTCAGAAAGAGCCGTGGTGTGCGTTTTCGCCGAAAACGCGTTTTTGGCAGAAAACGTGTACGTTTGCACTTCCCCGCCACAGGGAAGCTGCTAGCCGGGAATTCTCTGCCTGGTTCTACCCGCTGCCCGGAACGCTAGGCAGGGCAAAAGCGATTCTCGTCCTCCGTGCTTGCTTTTTCTCAGAAAGAGCCGTGGTGTGCGTTTTCGCCGGAAAACGCGTTTTCGGCCGAAAACGTGTACGTTTGCACTTCCCCGCCACAGGGAAGCTGCTAGCCGGGAATTCTCTGCCTGGTTCTACCCGCTGCCCGGAACGCTACGCAGGGCAAAAGCGATTCTCGTCCTCCGTGCTTGCTTTTTCTCAGAAAGAGCCGTGGTGTGCGTTTTCGCCGGAAAACGCGTTTTCGGCCGAAAACGTGTACGTTTGCACTTCCCGGCCACAGGGAAGCTGCTAGCCGGGAATTCTCTACCTGGTTCTACCCGCTGCCCGGAACGCTACGCAGGGCAAAAGCGATTCTCGTCCTCCGTGCTTGCTTTTTCTCAGAAAGAGCCGTGGTGTGCGTTTTCGCCGAAAACGCGTTTTCGGCCGAAAACGTGTACGTTTGCACTTCCCGGCCACAGGGAAGCTGCCAGCCGGGAATTCTCTGCCTGGTTCTACCCGCTGCCCGGAACGCTACGCAGGGCAAAAGCGATTCTCGTCCTCCGTGCTTGCTTTTTCTCAGAAAGAGCCGTTGTGTGCTTTTTCGCCGAAAACGCGTTTTTGGCCGAAAACGTGTACGTTTGCACTTCCCAGCCACAGGAAAGCTGCTAGCCGGGAATTCTCTGCCTGGTTCTACCCGCTGCCCGGAACGCTACGCAGGGCAAAAGCGATTCTCGTCCTCCGTGCTTGCTTTTTCTCAGAAAGAGCCGTGGTGTGCGTTTTCGCCGAAAACGCGTTTTTGGCCGAAAACGTGTACGTTTACACTTCCCAGCCACAGGAAAGCTGCTAGCCGGGAATTCTCTGCCTGGTTCTACCCGCTGCCCGGAACGCTAGGCAGGGCAAAAGCGATTCTCGTCCTCCGTGCTTGCTTTTTCTCAGAAAGAGCCGTGGTGTGCGTTTTCGCCGGAAAACGCGTTTTCGGCCGAAAACGTGTACGTTTGCACTTCCCGGCCACAGGGAAGCTGCTAGCCGGGACTTCTCTGCCTGGTTCTACCCGCTGCCCGGAACGCTACGCAGGGCAAAAGCGATTCTCGTCCTCCGTGCTTGCTTTTTCTCAGAAAGAGCCGTGGTGTGCGTTTTCGCCGGAAAACGCGTTTTCGGCCGAAAACGTGTACGTTTGCACTTCCCCGCCACAGGGAAGCTGCTAGCCGGGAATTCTCTGCCTGGTTCTACCCGCTGCCCGGAACGCTACGCAGGGCAAAAGCGATTCTCGTCCTCCGTGCTTGCTTTTTCTCAGAAAGAGCCGTGGTGTGCGTTTTCGCCGGAAAACGCGTTTTCGGCCGAAAACGTGTACGTTTGCACTTCCCCGCCACAGGGAAGCTGCTAGCCGGGAATTCTCTGCCTGGTTCTACCCGCTGCCCGGAACGCTAGGCAGGGCAAAAGCGATTCTCGTCCTCCGTGCTTGCTTTTTCTCAGAAAGAGCCGTGGTGTGCGTTTTCGCCGGAAAACGCGTTTTCGGCCGAAAACGTGTACGTTTGCACTTCCCCGCCACAGGGAAGCTGCTAGCCGGGAATTCTCTGCCTGGTTCTACCCGCTGCCCGGAACGCTACGCAGGGCAAAAGCGATTCTCGTCCTCCGTGCTTGCTTTTTCTCAGAAAGAGCCGTGGTGTGCGTTTTCGCCGGAAAACGCGTTTTCGGCCGAAAATGTGTACGTTTGCACTTCCCCGCCACAGGGAAGCTGCTAGCCGGGAATTCTCTGCCTGGTTCTACCCGCTGCCCGTTACGCTACGCAGGGCAAAAGCGATTCTCGTCCTCCGTGCTTGCTTTTTCTCAGAAAGAGCCGTGGTGTGCGTTTTCGCCGGAAAACGCGTTTTCGGCCGAAAACGTGTACGTTTGCACTTCCCCGCCACAGGGAAGCTGCTAGCCGGGAATTCTCTGCCTGGTTCTACCCGCTGCCCGGAACGCTACGCAGGGCAAAAGCGATTCTCGTCCTCCGTGCTTGCTTTTTCTCAGAAAGAGCCGTTGTGTGCTTTTTCGCCGAAAACGCGTTTTTGGCCGAAAACGTGTACGTTTGCAGTTCCCAGCCACAGGAAAGCTGCTAGCCGGGAATTCTCTGCCTGGTTCTACCCGCTGCCCGGAACGCTAGGCAGGGCAAAAGCGATTCTCGTCCTCCGTGCTTGCTTTTTCTCAGAAAGAGCCGTGGTGTGCGTTTTCGCCGGAAAACGCGTTTTCGGCCGAAAACGTGTACGTTTGCACTTCCCCGCCACAGGGAAGCTGCTAGCCGGGAATTCTCTGCCTGGTTCTACCCGCTGCCCGGAACGCTACGCAGGGCAAAAGCGATTCTCGTCCTCCGTGCTTGCTTTTTCTCAGAAAGAGCCGTGGTGTGCGTTTTCGCCGAAAACGCGTTTTTGGCAGAAAACGTGTACGTTTGCACTTCCCAGCCACAGGGAAGCTGCTAGCCGGGTATTCTCTGCCTGGTTCTACCCGCTGCCCGGAACGCTACGCAGGGCAAAAGCGATTCTCGTCCTCCGTGCTTGCTTTTTCTCAGAAAGAGCCGTTGTGTGCTTTTTCGCCGAAAACGCATTTTTTGGCCGAAAACATGTACGTTTGCACTTCCCAGCCACAGGAAAGCTGCTAGCCGGCATTTCTCTGCCTGGTTCTACCCGCTGCCCGGAACGCTACGCAGGGCAAAAGCGATTCTCGTCCTCCGTGCTTGCTTTTTCTCAGAAAGAGCCGTGGTGTGCGTTTTCCCCGGAAAACGCGTTTTCGGCCGAAAACGTGTACGTTTGCACTTCCCCGCCACAGGGAAGCTGCTAGCCGGGAATTCTCTGCCTGGTTCTACCCGCTGCCCGGAACGCTACGCAGGGCAAAAGCGATTCTCGTCCTCCGTGCTTGCTTTTTCTCAGAAAGAGCCGTGGTGTGCGTTTTCGCCGGAAAACGCGTTTTCGGCCGAAAATGTGTACGTTTGCACTTCCCCGCCACAGGGAAGCTGCTAGCCGGGAATTCTCTGCCTGGTTCTACCCGCTGCCCGTTACGCTACGCAGGGCAAAAGCGATTCTCGTCCTCCGTGCTTGCTTTTTCTCAGAAAGAGCCGTGGTGTGCGTTTTCGCCGGAAAACTCGTTTTCGGCCGAAAACGTGTACGTTTGCACTTCCCCGCCACAGGGAAGCTGCTAGCCGGGAATTCTCTGCCTGGTTCTACCCGCTGCCCGGAACGCTACGCAGGGCAAAAGCGATTCTCGTCCTCCGTGCTTGCTTTTTCTCAGAAAGAGCCGTTGTGTGCTTTTTCGCCGAAAACGCGTTTTTGGCCGAAAACGTGTACGTTTGCAGTTCCCAGCCACAGGAAAGCTGCTAGCCGGGAATTCTCTGCCTGGTTCTACCCGCTGCCCGGAACGCTAGGCAGGGCAAAAGCGATTCTCGTCCTCCGTGCTTGCTTTTTCTCAGAAAGAGCCGTGGTGTGCGTTTTCGCCGGAAAACGCGTTTTCGGCCGAAAACGTGTACGTTTGCACTTCCCCGCCACAGGGAAGCTGCTAGCCGGGAATTCTCTGCCTGGTTCTACCCGCTGCCCGGAACGCTACGCAGGGCAAAAGCGATTCTCGTCCTCCGTGCTTGCTTTTTCTCAGAAAGAGCCGTGGTGTGCGTTTTCGCCGAAAACGCGTTTTTGGCAGAAAACGTGTACGTTTGCACTTCCCAGCCACAGGGAAGCTGCTAGCCGGGTATTCTCTGCCTGGTTCTACCCGCTGCCCGGAACGCTACGCAGGGCAAAAGCGATTCTCGTCCTCCGTGCTTGCTTTTTCTCAGAAAGAGCCGTTGTGTGCTTTTTCGCCGAAAACGCATTTTTTGGCCGAAAACATGTACGTTTGCACTTCCCAGCCACAGGAAAGCTGCTAGCCGGCATTTCTCTGCCTGGTTCTACCCGCTGCCCGGAACGCTACGCAGGGCAAAAGCGATTCTCGTCCTCCGTGCTTGCTTTTTCTCAGAAAGAGCCGTGGTGTGCGTTTTCCCCGGAAAACGCGTTTTCGGCCGAAAACGTGTACGTTTGCACTTCCCCGCCACAGGGAAGCTGCTAGCCGGGAATTCTCTGCCTGGTTCTACCCGCTGCCCGGAACGCTACGCAGGGCAAAAGCGATTCTCGTCCTCCGTGCTTGCTTTTTCTCAGAAAGAGCCGTGGTGTGCGTTTTCCCCGGAAAACGCGTTTTCGGCCGAAAACGTGTACGTTTGCACTTCCCGGCCACAGGGAAGCTGCTAGCCGGGAATTCTCTGCCTGGTTCTACCCGCTGCCCGGAACGCTACGCAGGGCAAAAGCGATTCTCGTCCTCCGTGCTTGCTTTTTCTCAGAAAGAGCCGTGGTGTGCGTTTTCGCCGGAAAACGCGTTTTCGGCCGAAAACGTGTACGTTTGCACTTCCCAGCCACAGGGAAGCTGCTAGCCGGGAATTCTCTGCCTGGTTCTACCCGCTGCCCGGAACGCTACGCAGGGCAAAAGCGATTCTCGTCCTCCGTGCTTGCTTTTTCTCAGAAAGAGCCGTGGTGTGCGTTTTCGCCGGAAAACGCGTTTTCGGCCGAAAACGTGTACGTTTGCACTTCCCGGCCACAGGGAAGCTGCTAGCCGGGAATTCTCTACCTGGTTCTACCCGCTGCCCTGAACGCTACGCAGGGCAAAAGCGATTCTCGTCCTCCGTGCTTGCTTTTTCTCAGAAAGAGCCGTGGTGTGCGTTTTCGCCGGAAAATGCGTTTTCGGCCGAAAACGTGTTCGTTTGCACTTCCCAGCCACAGGGAAGCTGCTAGCCGGGAATTCTCTGCCTGGTTCTACCCGCTGCCCGGAACGCTACGCAGGGCAAAAGCGATTCTCGTCCTCCGTGCTTGCTTTTTCTCAGAAAGAGCCGTGGTGTGCGTTTTCGCCGAAAACGCGTTTTTTGGCCGAAAACGTGTACGTTTGCACTTCCCCGCCACAGGGAAGCTGCTAGCCGGGAATTCTCTGCCTGGTTCTACCCGCTGCCCGGAACGCTACGCAGGGCAAAAGCGATTCTCGTCCTCCGTGCTTGCTTTTTCTCAGAAAGAGCCGTGGTGTGCGTTTTCGCCGGAAAATGCGTTTTCGGCCGAAAACGTGTACGTTTGCACTTCCCCGCCACAGGGAAGCTGCTAGCCGGGAATTCTCTGCCTGGTTCTACCCGCTGCCCGGAACGCTACGCAGGGCAAAAGCGATTCTCGTCCTCCGTGCTTGCTTTTTCTCAGAAAGAGCCGTGGTGTGCGTTTTCGCCGGAAAACGCGTTTTCGGCCGAAAACGTGTACGTTTGCACTTCCCCGCCACAGGGAAGCTGCTAGCCGGGAATTCTCTGCCTGGTTCTACCCGCTGCCCGGAACGCTACGCAGGGCAAAAGCGATTCTCGTCCTCCTTGCTTGCTTTTTCTCAGAAAGAGCCGTGGTGTGCGTTTTCGCCGGAAAACGCGTTTTCGGCCGAAAACGTGTACGTTTGCACTTCCCCGCCACAGGGAAGGTGCTAGCCGTGAATTCTCTGCCTGGTTCTACCCGCTGCCCGGAACGCTACGCAGGGCAAAAGCGATTCTCGTCCTCCGTGCTTGCTTTTTCTCAGAAAGAGCCGTGGTGTGCTTTTTCACCGAAAACGCGTTTTTGCCGAAAACGTGTACGTTTGCACTTCCCCGCCACAGGGAAGCTGCTAGCCGGGTATTCTCTGCGTGGTTCTACCCGCTGCCCGGAACGCTACGCAGGGCAAAAGCGATTCTCGTCCTCCGTGCTTGCTTTTTCTCAGAAAGAGCCGTTGTGTGCTTTTTCGCCGAAAACGCATTTTTTGGCCGAAAACATGTACGTTTGCACTTCCCAGCCACAGGAAAGCTGCTAGCCGGGAATTCTCTGCCTGGTTCTACCCGCTGCCCGGAACGCTACGCAGGGCAAAAGCGATTCTCGTCCTCCGTGCTTGCTTTTTCTCAGAAAGAGCCGTGGTGTGCGTTTTCGCCGGAAAATGAGTTCTCGGCCGAAAACGTGTACGTTTGCACTTCCCCGCCACAGGGAAGCTGCTAGCCGGGAATTCTCTGCCTGGTTCTACCCGCTGCCCGGAACGCTACGCAGGGCAAAAGCGATTCTCGTCCTCCGTGCTTGCTTTTTCTCAGAAAGAGCCGTGGTGTGCGTTTTCGCCGGAAAATGCGTTTTCGGCCGAAAACGTGTACGTTTGCACTTCCCCGCCACAGGGAAGCTGCTAGCCGGGAATTCTCTGCCTGGTTCTACCCGCTGCCCGGAACGCTACGCAGGGCAAAAGCGATTCTCGTCCTCCGTGCTTGCTTTTTCTCAGAAAGAGCCGTGGTGTGCGTTTTCCCCGGAAAACGCGTTTTCGGCCGAAAACGTGTACGTTTGCACTTCCCCGCCACAGGGAAGCTGCTAGCCGGGAATTCTCTGCCTGGTTCTACCCGCTGCCCGGAACGCTACGCAGGGCAAAAGCGATTCTCGTCCTCCGTGCTTGCTTTTTCTCAGAAAGAGCCGTGGTGTGCGTTTTCGCCGGAAAACGCGTTTTCGGCCGAAAACGTGTACGTTTGCACTTCCCGGCCACAGGGAAGCTGCTAGCCGGGAATTCTCTGCCTGGTTCTACCCGCTGCCCTGAACGCTACGCAGGGCAAAAGCGATTCTCGTCCTCCGTGCTTGCTTTTTCTCAGAAAGAGCCGTGGTGTGCGTTTTCGCCGGAAAACGCGTTTTCGGCCGAAAACGTGTACGTTTGCACTTCCCGGCCACAGGGAAGCTGCTAGCCGGGAATTCTCTACCTGGTTCTACCCGCTGCCCGGAACGCTACGCAGGGCAAAAGCGATTCTCGTCCTCCGTGCTTGCTTTTTCTCAGAAAGAGCCGTGGTGTGCGTTTTCGCCGGAAAATGCGTTTTCGGCCGAAAACTTGTACGTTTGCACTTCCCAGCCACAGGGAAGCTGCTAGCCGGGAATTCTCTGCCTGGTTCTACCCGCTGCCCGGAACGCTACGCAGGGCAAAAGCGATTCTCGTCCTCCGTGCTTGCTTTTTCTCAGAAAGAGCCGTGGTGTGCGTTTTCGCCGAAAACGCGTTTTTTGGCCGAAAACGTGTACGTTTGCACTTCCCCGCCACAGGGAAGCTGCTAGCCGGGAATTCTCTGCCTGGTTCTACCCGCTGCCCGGAACGCTACGCAGGGCAAAAGCGATTCTCGTCCTCCGTGCTTGCTTTTTCTCAGAAAGAGCCGTGGTGTGCGTTTTCGCCGGAAAACGCGTTTTCGGCCGAAAACGTGTACGTTTGCACTTCCCCGCCACAGGGAAGCTGCTAGCCGGGAATTCTCTGCCTGGTTCTACCCGCTGCCCGGAACGCTACGCAGGGCAAAAGCGATTCTCGTCCTCCGTGCTTGCTTTTTCTCAGAAAGAGCCGTGGTGTGCGTTTTCGCCGAAAACGCGTTTTTGGCAGAAAACGTGTACGTTTGCACTTCCCCGCCACAGGGAAGCTGCTAGCCGGGAATTCTCTGCCTGGTTCTACCCGCTGCCCGGAACGCTAGGCAGGGCAAAAGCGATTCTCGTCCTCCGTGCTTGCTTTTTCTCAGAAAGAGCCGTGGTGTGCGTTTTCGCCGGAAAACGCGTTTTCGGCCGAAAACGTGTACGTTTGCACTTCCCCGCCACAGGGAAGCTGCTAGCCGGGAATTCTCTGCCTGGTTCTACCCGCTGCCCGGAACGCTACGCAGGGCAAAAGCGATTCTCGTCCTCCGTGCTTGCTTTTTCTCAGAAAGAGCCGTGGTGTGCGTTTTCGCCGGAAAACGCGTTTTCGGCCGAAAACGTGTACGTTTGCACTTCCCGGCCACAGGGAAGCTGCTAGCCGGGAATTCTCTGCCTGGTTCTACCCGCTGCCCGGAACGCTACGCAGGGCAAAAGCGATTCTCGTCCTCCGTGCTTGCTTTTTCTCAGAAAGAGCCGTGGTGTGCGTTTTCCCCGGAAAACGCGTTTTCGGCCGAAAACGTGTACGTTTGCACTTCCCCGCCACAGGGAAGCTGCTAGCCGGGAATTCTCTGCCTGGTTCTACCCGCTGCCCGGAACGCTACGCAGGGCAAAAGCGATTCTCGTCCTCCGTGCTTGCTTTTTCTCAGAAAGAGCCGTGGTGTGCGTTTTCGCCGGAAAACGCGTTTTCGGCCGAAAACGTGTACGTTTGCACTTCCCAGCCACAGGGAAGCTGCTAGCCGGGAATTCTCTGCCTGGTTCTACCCGCTGCCCGGAACGCTACGCAGGGCAAAAGCGATTCTTGTCCTCCGTGCTTGCTTTTTCTCAGAAAGAGCCGTGGTGTGCGTTTTCGCCGGAAAACGCGTTTTCGGCCGAAAACGTGTACGTTTGCACTTCCCCGCCACAGGGAAGCTGCTAGCCGGGAATTCTCTGCCTGGTTCTACCCGCTGCCCGGAACGCTACGCAGGGCAAAAGCGATTCTCGTCCTCCGTGCTTGCTTTTTCTCAGAAAGAGCCGTGGTGTGCTTTTTCGCCGGAAAACGCGTTTTCGGCCGAAAACGTGTACGTTTGCACTTCCCCGCCACAGGGAAGCTGCTAGCCGGGAATTCTCTGCCTGGTTCTACCCGCTGCCCGGAACGCTAGGCAGGGCAAAAGCGATTCTCGTCCTCCGTGCTTGCTTTTTCTCAGAAAGAGCCGTGGTGTGCGTTTTCGCCGGAAAACGCGTTTTCGGCCGAAAACGTGTACGTTTGCACTTCCCCGCCACAGGGAAGCTGCTAGCCGGGAATTCTCTGCCTGGTTCTACCCGCTGCCCGGAACGCTAGGCAGGGCAAAAGCGATTCTCGTCCTCCGTGCTTGCTTTTTCTCAGAAAGTGCCGTGGTGTGCGTTTTCCCCGGAAAACGCGTTTTCGCCCGAAACGTGTACGTTTGCACTTCCCCGCCACAGGGAAGCTGCTAGCCGGGACTTCTCTGCCTGGTTCTACCCGCTGCCCGGAACGCTACGCAGGGCAAAAGCGATTCTCGTCCTCCGTGCTTGCTTTTTCTCAGAAAGAGCCGTGGTGTGCGTTTTCGCCGGAAAACGCGTTTTCGGCCGAAAACGTGTACGTTTGCACTTCCCCGCCACAGGGAAGCTGCTAGCCGGGAATTCTCTGCCTGGTTCTACCCGCTGCCCGGAACGCTACGCAGGGCAAAAGCGATTCTCGTCCTCCGTGCTTGCTTTTTCTCAGAAAGAGCCGTGGTGTGCGTTTTCCCCGGAAAACGCGTTTTCGGCCGAAAACGTGTACGTTTGCACTTCCCCGCCACAGGGAAGCTGCTAGCCGGGAATTCTCTGCCTGGTTCTACCCGCTGCCCGTTACGCTACGCAGGGCAAAAGCGATTCTCGTCCTCCGTGCTTGCTTTTTCTCAGAAAGAGCCGTGGTGTGCGTTTTCGCCGAAAAGGCGTTTTTGGCAGAAAACGTGTACGTTTGCACTTCCCCGCCACAGGGAAGCTGCTAGCCGGGAATTCTCTGCCTGGTTCTACCCGCTGCCCGGAACGCTAGGCAGGGCAAAAGCGATTCTCGTCCTCCGTGCTTGCTTTTTCTCAGAAAGAGCCGTGGTGTGCGTTTTCCCCGGAAAACGCGTTTTCGGCCGAAAACGTGTACGTTTGCACTACCCCGCCACAGGGAAGCTGCTAGCCGGGAATTCTCTGCCTGGTTCTACCCGCTGCCCGGAACGCTACGCAGGGCAAAAGCGATTCTCGTCCTCCGTGCTTGCTTTTTCTCAGAAAGAGCCGTGGTGTGCGTTTTCCCCGGAAAACGCGTTTTCGGCCGAAAACGTGTACGTTTGCACTTCCCGGCCACAGGGAAGCTGCTAGCCGGGAATTCTCTGCCTGGTTCTACCCGCTGCCCGGAACGCTACGCAGGGCAAAAGCGATTCTCGTCCTCCGTGCTTGCTTTTTCTCAGAAAGAGCCGTGGTGTGCGTTTTCGCCGAAAACGCGTTTTCGGCCGAAAACGTGTACGTTTGCACTTCCCGGCCACAGGGAAGCTGCTAGCCGGGAATTCTCTGCCTGGTTCTACCCGCTGCCCGGAACGCTACGCAGGGCAAAAGCGATTCTCGTCCTCCGTGCTTGCTTTTTCTCAGAAAGAGCCGTTGTGTGCTTTTTCGCCGAAAACGCTTTTTTGGCCGAAAACGTGTACGTTTGCACTTCCCAGCCACAGGGAAGCTGCTAGCCGGGAATTCTCTGCCTGGTTCTACCCGCTGCCCGGAACGCTACGCAGGGCAAAAGCGATTCTTGTCCTCCGTGCTTGCTTTTTCTCAGAAAGAGCCGTGGTGTGCGTTTTCGCCGGAAAACGCGTTTTCGGCCGAAAACGTGTACGTTTGCACTTCCCCGCCACAGGGAAGCTGCTAGCCGGGAATTCTCTGCCTGGTTCTACCCGCTGCCCGGAACGCTACGCAGGGCAAAAGCGATTCTCGTCCTCCGTGCTTGCTTTTTCTCAGAAAGAGCCGTGGTGTGCTTTTTCGCCGGAAAACGCGTTTTCGGCCGAAAACGTGTACGTTTGCACTTCCCCGCCACAGGGAAGCTGCTAGCCGGGAATTCTCTGCCTGGTTCTACCCGCTGCCCGGAACGCTAGGCAGGGCAAAAGCGATTCTCGTCCTCCGTGCTTGCTTTTTCTCAGAAAGAGCCGTGGTGTGCGTTTTCCCCGGAAAACGCGTTTTCGGCCGAAAACGTGTACGTTTGCACTTCCCCGCCACAGGGAAGCTGCTAGCCGGGAATTCTCTGCCTGGTTCTACCCGCTGCCCGGAACGCTACGCAGGGCAAAAGCGATTCTCGTCCTCCGTGCTTGCTTTTTCTCAGAAAGAGCCGTTGTGTGCTTTTTCGCTGAAAACGCGTTTTTGGCCGAAAACGTGTACGTTTACACTTCCCCGCCACAGGGAAGCTGCTAGCCGGGAATTCTCTGCCTGGTTCTACCCGCTGCCCGGAACGCTAGGCAGGGCAAAAGCGATTCTCGTCCTCCGTGCTTGCTTTTTCTCAGAAAGAGCCGTGGTGTGCGTTTTCGCCGGAAAACGCGTTTTCGGCCGAAAACGTGTACGTTTGCACTTCCCCGCCACAGGGAAGCTGCTAGCCGGGAATTCTCTGCCTGGTTCTACCCGCTGCCCGGAACGCTACGCAGGGCAAAAGCGATTCTCGTCCTCCGTGCTTGCTTTTTCTCAGAAAGAGCCGTGGTGTGCGTTTTCCCCGGAAAACGCGTTTTCGGCCGAAAACGTGTACGTTTGCACTTCCCCGCCACAGGGAAGCTGCTAGCCGGGAATTCTCTGCCTGGTTCTACCCGCTGCCCGGAACGCTACGCAGGGCAAAAGCGATTCTCGTCCTCCGTGCTTGCTTTTTCTCAGAAAGAGCCGTGGTGTGCTTTTTCGCCGAAAACGCGTTTTCGGCCGAAAACGTGTACGTTTGCACTTCCCGGCCACAGGGAAGCTGCTAGCCGGGAATTCTCTGCCTGGTTCTACCCGCTGCCCGGAACGCTACGCAGGGCAAAAGCGATTCTCGTCCTCCGTGCTTGCTTTTTCTCAGAAAGAGCCGTTGTGTGCTTTTTCGCCGAAAACGCGTTTTTGGCCGAAAACGTGTACGTTTGCACTTCCCAGCCACAGGGAAGCTGCTAGCCGGGAATTCTCTGCCTGGTTCTACCCGCTGCCCGGAACGCTACGCAGGGCAAAAGCGATTCTCGTCCTCCGTGCTTGCTTTTTCTCAGAAAGAGCCGTGGTGTGCGTTTTCGCCGGAAAACGCGTTTTCGGCCGAAAACGTGTACGTTTGCACTTCCCCGCCACAGGGAAGCTGCTAGCCGGGAATTCTCTGCCTGGTTCTACCCGCTGCCCGGAACGCTAGGCAGGGCAAAAGCGATTCTCGTCCTCCGTGCTTGCTTTTTCTCAGAAAGAGCCGTGGTGTGCTTTTTCGCCGGAAAACGCGTTTTCGGCCGAAAACGTGTACGTTTGCACTTCCCCGCCACAGGGAAGCTGCTAGCCGGGAATTCTCTGCCTGGTTCTACCTGCTGCCCGGAACGCTACGCAGGGCAAAAGCGATTCTCGTCCTCCGTGCTTGCTTTTTCTCAGAAAGAGCCGTTGTGTGCTTTTTCGCCGAAAACGCGTTTTTGGCCGAAAACGTGTACGTTTACACTTCCCAGCCACAGGAAAGCTGCTAGCCGGGAATTCTCTGCCTGGTTCTACCCGCTGCCCGGAACGCTACGCAGGGCAAAAGCGATTCTCGTCCTCCGTGCTTGCTTTTTCTCAGAAAGAGCCGTGGTGTGCGTTTTCGCCGGAAAACGCGTTTTCGGCCGAAAACGTGTACGTTTGCACTTCCCCGCCACAGGGAAGCTGCTAGCCGGGAATTCTCTGCCTGGTTCTACCCGCTGCCCGGAACGCTACGCAGGGCAAAAGCGATTCTCGTCCTCCATGCTTGCTTTTTCTCAGAAAGAGCCGTGGTGTGCGTTTTCGCCGGAAAACGCGTTTTCGGCCGAAAACGTGTACGTTTGCACTTCCCCGCCACAGGGAAGCTGCTAGCCGGGAATTCTCTGCCTGGTTCTACCCGCTGCCCGGAACGCTACGCAGGGCAAAAGCGATTCTCGTCCTCCGTGCTTGCTTTTTCTCAGAAAGAGCCGTGGTGTGCGTTTTCGCCGGAAAACGCGTTTTCGGCCGAAAACGTGTACGTTTGCACTTCCCGGCCACAGGGAAGCTGCTAGCCGGGAATTCTCTGCCTGGTTCTACCCGCTGCCCGCAACGCTACGCAGGGCAAAAGCGATTCTCGTCCTCCGTGCTTGCTTTTTCTCAGAAAGAGCCGTTGTGTGCTTTTTCGCCGAAAACGCGTTTTTGGCCGAAAACGTGTACGTTTGCACTTCCCAGCCACAGGGAAGCTGCTAGCCGGGAATTCTCTGCCTGGTTCTACCCGCTGCCCGGAACGCTACGCAGGGCAAAAGCGATTCTCGTCCTCCGTGCTTGCTTTTTCTCAGAAAGAGCCGTGGTGTGCGTTTTCGCCGGAAAACGCGTTTTCGGCCGAAAACGTGTACGTTTGCACTTCCCCGCCACAGGGAAGCTGCTAGCCGGGAATTCTCTGCCTGGTTCTACCCGCTGCCCGGAACGCTACGCAGGGCAAAAGCGATTCTCGTCCTCCGTGCTTGCTTTTTCTCAGAAAGAGCCGTGGTGTGCTTTTTCGCCGGAAAACGCGTTTTCGGCCGAAAACGTGTACGTTTGCACTTCCCCGCCACAGGGAAGCTGCTAGCCGGGAATTCTCTGCCTGGTTCTACCCGCTGCCCGGAACGCTACGCAGGGCAAAAGCGATTCTCGTCCTCCGTGCTTGCTTTTTCTCAGAAAGAGCCGTGGTGTGCGTTTTCCCCGGAAAACGCGTTTTCGGCCGAAAACGTGTACGTTTGCACTTCCCCGCCACAGGGAAGCTGCTAGCCGGGAATTCTCTGCCTGGTTCTACCCGCTGCCCGGAACGCTAGGCAGGGCAAAAGCGATTCTCGTCCTCCGTGCTTGCTTTTTCTCAGAAAGAGCCGTGGTGTGCGTTTTCGCCGGAAAACGCGTTTTCGGCCGAAAACGTGTACGTTTGCACTTCCCCGCCACAGGGAAGCTGCTAGCCGGGAATTCTCTGCCTGGTTCTACCCGCTGCCCGGAACGCTACGCAGGGCAAAAGCGATTCTCGTCCTCCGTGCTTGCTTTTTCTCAGAAAGAGCCGTGGTGTGCGTTTTCGCCGGAAAATGCGTTTTCGGACGAAAACGTGTACGTTTGCACTTCCCCGCCACAGGGAAGCTGCTAGCCGGGAATTCTCTGCCTGGTTCTACCCGCTGCCCGGAACGCTACGCAGGGCAAAAGCGATTCTCGTCCTCCGTGCTTGCTTTTTCTCAGAAAGAGCCGTGGTGTGCGTTTTCGCCGAAAACGCGTTTTTTGGCCGAAAACGTGTACGTTTGCACTTCCCCGCCACAGGGAAGCTGCTAGCCGGGAATTCTCTGCCTGGTTCTACCCGCTGCCCGGAACGCTACGCAGGGCAAAAGCGATTCTCGTCCTCCGTGCTTGCTTTTTCTCAGAAAGAGCCGTGGTGTGCGTTTTCGCCGGAAACGCGTTTTCGGCCGAAAACGTGTACGTTTGCACTTCCCAGCCGCAGGGAAGCTGCTAGCCGGGAATTCTCTGCCTGGTTCTACCCGCTGCCCGGAACGCTACGCAGGGCAAAAGCGATTCTCGTCCTCCGTGCTTGCTTTTTCTCAGAAAGAGCCGTGGTGTGCGTTTTCGCCGGAAAACGCGTTTTCGGCCGAAAACGTGTACGTTTGCACTTCCCCGCCACAGGGAAGCTGCTAGCCGGGAATTCTCTGCCTGGTTCTACCCGCTGCCCGGAACGCTACGCAGGGCAAAAGCGATTCTCGTCCTCCGTGCTTGCTTTTTCTCAGAAAGAGCCGTGGTGTGCGTTTTCGCCGGAAAACGCGTTTTCGGCCGAAAACGTGTACGTTTGCAGTTCCCCGCCACAGGGAAGCTGCTAGCCGGGAATTCTCTGCCTGGTTCTACCCGCTGCCCGGAACGCTACGCAGGGCAAAAGCGATTCTCGTCCTCCGTGCTTGCTTTTTCTCAGAAAGAGCCGTGGTGTGCGTTTTCGCCGAAAACGCGTTTTCGGCCGAAAACGTGTACGTTTGCACTTCCCCGCCACAGGGAAGCTGCTAGCCGGGAATTCTCTGCCTGGTTCTACCCGCTGCCCGGAACGCTACGCAGGGCAAAAGCGATTCTCGTCCTCCGTGCTTGCTTTTTCTCAGAAAGAGCCGTGGTGTGCGTTTTCGCCGGAAAACGCGTTTTCGGCCGAAAACGTGTACGTTTGCACTTCCCCGCCACAGGGAAGCTGCTAGCCGGGAATTCTCTGCCTGGTTCTACCCGCTGCCCGGAACGCTACGCAGGGCAAAAGCGATTCTCGTCCTCCGTGCTTGCTTTTTCTCAGAAAGAGCCGTGGTGTGCGTTTTCGCCGGAAAACGCGTTTTCGGCCGAAAACGTGTACGTTTGCACTTCCCGGCCACAGGAAAGCTGCTAGCCTGGAATTCTCTGCCTGGTTCTACCCGCTGCCCGGAACGCTAGGCAGGGCAAAAGCGATTCTCGTCCTCCGTGCTTGCTTTTTCTCAGAAAGAGCCGTGGTGTGCGTTTTCCCCGGAAAACGCGTTTTCGGCCGAAAACGTGTACGTTTGCACTTCCCCGCCACAGGGAAGCTGCTAGCCGGGAATTCTCTGCCTGGTTCTACCCGCTGCCCGGAACGCTACGCAGGGCAAAAGCGATTCTCGTCCTCCGTGCTTGCTTTTTCTCAGAAAGAGCCGTGGTGTGCGTTTTCGCCGAAAACGCGTTTTTGGCCGAAAACGTGTACGTTTGCACTTCCCAGCCACAGGGAAGCTGCTAGCCGGGAATTCTCTGCCTGGTTCTACCCGCTGCCCGGAACGCTACGCAGGGCAAAAGCGATTCTCGTCCTCCGTGCTTGCTTTTTCTCAGAAAGAGCCGTTGTGTGCTTTTTCGCCGAAAACGCGTTTTTGGCCGAAAACGTGTACGTTTGCACTTCCCAGCCACAGGAAAGCTGCTAGACGGGAATTCTCTGCCTGGTTCTACCCGCTGCCCGTTACGCTACGCAGGGCAAAAGCGGTTCTCGTCCTCCGTGCTTGCTTTTTCTCAGAAAGAGCCGTGGTGTGCGTTTTCGCCGGAAAATGCGTTTTCGGCCGAAAACGTGTACGTTTGCACTTCCCCGCCACAGGGAAGCTGCTAGCCGGGAATTCTCTGCCTGCTTCTACCCGCTGCCCGGAACGCTACGCAGGGCAAAAGCGATTCTCGTCCTCCGTGCTTGCTTTTTCTCAGAAAGAGCCGTGGTGTGCGTTTTCGCCGGAAAACGCGTTTTTGGCAGAAAACGTGTACGTTTGCACTTCCCCGCCACAGGGAAGCTGCTAGCCGGGAATTCTCTGCCTGGTTCTACCCGCTGCCGGGAACGTTACGCAGGGCAAAAGCGATTCTCGTCCTCCGTGCTTGCTTTTTCTCAGAAAGAGCCGTTGTGTGCTTTTTCGCCGAAAACGCGTTTTTGGCCGAAAACGTGTACGTTTGCACTTCCCAGCCACAGGAAAGCTGCTAGCCGGGAATTCTCTGCCTGGTTCTACCCGCTGCCCGGAACGCTAGGCAGGGCAAAAGCGATTCTCGTCCTCCGTGCTTGCTTTTTCTCAGAAAGAGCCGTGGTGTGCGTTTTCGCCGGAAAACGCGTTTTCGGCCGAAAACGTGTACGTTTGCACTTCCCCGCCACAGGGAAGCTGCTAGCCGGGAATTCTCTGCCTGGTTCTACCCGCTGCCCGGAACGCTACGCAGGGCAAAAGCGATTCTCGTCCTCCGTGCTTGCTTTTTCTCAGAAAGAGCCGTGGTGTGCGTTTTCGCCGGAAAACGCGTTTTTGGCCGAAAACGTGTACGTTTGCACTTCCCCGCCACAGGGAAGCTGCTAGCCGGGAATTCTCTGCCTGGTTCTACCCGCTGCCCGGAACGCTACGCAGGGCAAAAGCGATTCTCGTCCTCCGTGCTTGCTTTTTCTCAGAAAGAGCCGTGGTGTGCGTTTTCGCCGGAAAACGCGTTTTCGGCCGAAAACGTGTACGTTTGCACTTCCCCGCCACAGGGAAGCTGCTAGCCGGGAATTCTCTGCCTGGTTCTACCCGCTGCCCGGAACGCTACGCAGGGCAAAAGCGATTCTCGTCCTCCGTGCTTGCTTTTTCTCAGAAAGAGCCGTGGTGTGCGTTTTCGCCGGAAAACGCGTTTTCGGCCGAAAACGTGTACGTTTGCAGTTCCCCGCCACAGGGAAGCTGCTAGCCGGGAATTCTCTGCCTGGTTCTACCCGCTGCCCGGAACGCTACGCAGGGCAAAAGCGATTCTCGTCCTCCGTGCTTGCTTTTTCTCAGAAAGAGCCGTGGTGTGCGTTTTCGCCGAAAACGCGTTTTCGGCCGAAAACGTGTACGTTTGCACTTCCCCGCCACAGGGAAGCTGCTAGCCGGGAATTCTCTGCCTGGTTCTACCCGCTGCCCGTTACGCTAGGCAGGGCAAAAGCGATTCTCGTCCTCCGTGCTTGCTTTTTCTCAGAAAGAGCCGTGGTGTGCGTTTTCCCCGGAAAACGCGTTTTCGGCCGAAAACGTGTACGTTTGCACTTCCCCGCCACAGGGAAGCTGCTAGCCGGGAATTCTCTGCCTGGTTCTACCCGCTGCCCGGAACGCTACGCAGGGCAAAAGCGATTCTCTTCCTCCGTGCTTGCTTTTTCTCAGCAAGAGCCGTGGTGTGCGTTTTCGCCGAAAACGCGTTTTTGGCCGAAAACGTGTACGTTTGCACTTCCCAGCCACAGGGAAGCTGCTAGCCGGGAATTCTCTGCCTGGTTCTACCCGCTGCCCGGAACGCTACGCAGGGCAAAAGCGATTCTCGTCCTCCGTGCTTGCTTTTTCTCAGAAAGAGCCGTGGTGTGCGTTTTCGCCGGAAAATGCGTTTTCGGCCGAAAACGTGTACGTTTGCACTTCCCCGCCACAGGGAAGCTGCTAGCCGGGAATTCTCTGCCTGGTTCTACCCGCTGCCCGGAACGCTACGCAGGGCAAAAGCGATTCTCGTCCTCCGTGCTTGCTTTTTCTCAGAAAGAGCCGTGGTGTGCGTTTTCGCCGGAAAACGCGTTTTTGGCAGAAAACGTGTACGTTTGCACTTCCCCGCCACAGGGAAGCTGCTAGCCGGGAATTCTCTGCCTGGTTCTACCCGCTGCCCGGAACGCTACGCAGGGCAAAAGCGATTCTCGTCCTCCGTGCTTGCTTTTTCTCAGAAAGAGCCGTTGTGTGCTTTTTCGCCGAAAACGCGTTTTTGGCCGAAAACGTGTACGTTTGCACTTCCCAGCCACAGGAAAGCTGCTAGCCGGGAATTCTCTGCCTGGTTCTACCCGCTGCCCGGAACGCTAGGCAGGGCAAAAGCGATTCTCGTCCTCCGTGCTTGCTTTTTCTCAGAAAGAGCCGTGGTGTGCGTTTTCGCCGGAAAACGCGTTTTCGGCCGAAAACGTGTACGTTTGCACTTCCCCGCCACAGGGAAGCTGCTAGCCGGGAATTCTCTGCCTGGTTCTACCCGCTGCCCGGAACGCTACGCAGGGCAAAAGCGATTCTCGTCCTCCGTGCTTGCTTTTTCTCAGAAAGAGCCGTGGTGTGCGTTTTCCCCGGAAAACGCGTTTTCGGCCGAAAACGTGTACGTTTGCACTTCCCAGCCACAGGGAAGCTGCTAGCCGGGAATTCTCTGCCTGGTTCTACCCGCTGCCCGGAACGCTACGCAGGGCAAAAGCGGTTCTCGTCCTCCGTGCTTGCTTTTTCTCAGAAAGAGCCGTGGTGTGCGTTTTCGCCGGAAAATGCGTTTTCGGACGAAAACGTGTACATTTGCACTTCCCCGCCACAGGGAAGCTGCTAGCCGGGAATTCTCTGCCTGGTTCTACCCGCTGCCCGGAACGCTACGCAGGGCAAAAGCGGTTCTCGTCCTCCGTGCTTGCTTTTTCTCAGAAAGAGCCGTGGTGTGCGTTTTCGCCGGAAAATGCGTTTTCGGCCGAAAACGTGTACGTTTGCACTTCCCCGCCACAGGGAAGCTGCTAGCCGGGAATTCTCTGCCTGGTTCTACCCGCTGCCCGCAACGCTACGCAGGGCAAAAGCGATTCTCGTCCTCCGTGCTTGCTTTTTCTCAGAAAGAGCCGTGGTGTGCGTTTTCGCCGGAAAATGCGTTTTCGGCCGAAAACGTGTACGTTTGCACTTCCCAGCCACAGGGAAGCTGCTAGCCGGGAATTCTCTGCCTGGTTCTACCCGCTGCCCGGAACGCTACGCAGGGCAAAAGCGATTCTCGTCCTCCGTGCTTGCTTTTTCTCAGAAAGAGCCGTGGTGTGCGTTTTCGCCGGAAAACGCGTTTTCGGCCGAAAACGTGTACGTTTGCAATTCCCCGCCACAGGGAAGGTGCTAGCCGTGAATTCTCTGCCTGGTTCTACCCGCTGCCCGGAACGCTACGCAGGGCAAAAGCGATTCTCGTCCTCCGTGCTTGCTTTTTCTCAGAAAGAGCCGTGGTATGCGTTTTCGCTGGAAAACGCGTTTTCGGCCGAAAACGTGTACGTTTGCAATTCCCCGCCACAGGGAAGGTGCTAGCCGTGAATTCTCTGCCTGGTTCTACCCGCTGCCCGGAACGCTACGCAGGGCAAAAGCGATTCTCGTCCTCCGTGCTTGCTTTTTCTCAGAAAGAGCCGTGGTGTGCGTTTTCGCCGGAAAACGCGTTTTCGGCCGAAAACGTGTACGTTTGCACTTCCCGGCCACAGGGAAGCTGCTAGCCGGGAATTCTCTGCCTGGTTCTACCCGCTGCCCGGAACGCTACGCAGGGCAAAAGCGATTCTCGTCCTCCGTGCTTGCTTTTTCTCAGAAAGAGCCGTGGTGTGCGTTTTCGCCGAAAACGCGTTTTCGGCCGAAAACGTGTACGTTTGCACTTCCCGGCCACAGGGAAGCTGCTAGCCGGGAATTCTCTGCCTGGTTCTACCCGCTGCCCGGAACGCTACGCAGGGCAAAAGCGATTCTCGTCCTCCGTGCTTGCTTTTTCTCAGAAAGAGCCGTTGTGTGCTTTTTCGCCGAAAACGCGTTTTTGGCCGAAAACGTTTACGTTTGCACTTCCCCGCCACAGGGAAGCTGCTAGCCGGGAATTCTCTGCCTGGTTCTACCCGCTGCCCGGAACGCTACGCAGGGCAAAAGCGATTCTCGTCCTCCGTGCTTGCTTTTTCTCAGAAAGAGCCGTGGTGTGCGTTTTCGCCGGAAAACGCGTTTTCGGCCGAAAACGTGTACGTTTGCACTTCCCCGCCACAGGGAAGCTGCTAGCCGGGAATTCTCTGCCTGGTTCTACCCGCTGCCCGGAACGCTACGCAGGGCAAAAGCGATTCTCGTCCTCCGTGCTTGCTTTTTCTCAGAAAGAGCCGTTGTGTGCTTTTTCGCCGAAAACGCGTTTTTGGCCGAAAACGTGTACGTTTACACTTCCCAGCCACAGGAAAGCTGCTAGCCGGGAATTCTCTGCCTGGTTCTACCCGCTGCCCGGAACGCTAGGCAGGGCAAAAGCGATTCTCGTCCTCCGTGCTTGCTTTTTCTCAGAAAGAGCCGTGGTGTGCGTTTTCCCCGGAAAACGCGTTTTCGGCCGAAAACGTGTACGTTTGCACTTCCCGGCCACAGGGAAGCTGCTAGCCGGGACTTCTCTGCCTGGTTCTACCCGCTGCCCGGAACGCTACGCAGGGCAAAAGCGATTCTCGTCCTCCGTGCTTGCTTTTTCTCAGAAAGAGCCGTGGTGTGCGTTTTCGCCGGAAAACGCGTTTTCGGCCGAAAACGTGTACGTTTGCACTTCCCCGCCACAGGGAAGCTGCTAGCCGGGAATTCTCTGCCTGGTTCTACCCGCTGCCCGGAACGCTACGCAGGGCAAAAGCGATTCTCGTCCTCCGTGCTTGCTTTTTCTCAGAAAGAGCCGTGGTGTGCGTTTTCGCCGGAAAACGCGTTTTCGGCCGAAAACGTGTACGTTTGCACTTCCCCGCCACAGGGAAGCTGCTAGCCGGGAATTCTCTGCCTGGTTCTACCCGCTGCCCGGAACGCTAGGCAGGGCAAAAGCGATTCTCGTCCTCCGTGCTTGCTTTTTCTCAGAAAGAGCCGTGGTGTGCGTTTTCGCCGGAAAACGCTTTTTCGGCCGAAAAAGTGTACGTTTGCACTTCCCCGCCACAGGGAAGCTGCTAGCCGGGAATTCTCTGCCTGGTTCTACCCGCTGCCCGGAACGCTACGCAGGGCAAAAGCGATTCTCGTCCTCCGTGCTTGCTTTTTCTCAGAAAGAGCCGTGGTGTGCGTTTTCCCCGGAAAACGCGTTTTCGGCCGAAAACGTGTACGTTTGCACTTCCCCGCCACAGGGAAGCTGCTAGCCGGGAATTCTCTGCCTGGTTCTACCCGCTGCCCGGAACGCTACGCAGGGCAAAAGCGATTCTCGTCCTCCGTGCTTGCTTTTTCTCAGAAAGAGCCGTGGTGTGCGTTTTCGCCGGAAAACGCGTTTTCGGCCGAAAACGTGTACGTTTGCACTTCCCGGCCACAGGGAAGCTGCTAGCCGGGAATTCTCTGCCTGGTTCTACCCGCTGCCCGGAACGCTACGCAGGGCAAAAGCGATTCTCGTCCTCCGTGCTTGCTTTTTCTAAGAAAGAGCCGTGGTGTGCGTTTTCGCCGGAAAACGCGTTTTCGGCCGAAAACGTGTACGTTTGCACTTCCCGGCCACAGGGAAGCTGCTAGCCGGGAATTCTCTACCTGGTTCTACCCGCTGCCCGGAACGCTACGCAGGGCAAAAGCGATTCTCGTCCTCCGTGCTTGCTTTTTCTCAGAAAGAGCCGTGGTGTGCGTTTTCGCCGGAAAATGCGTTTTCGGCCGAAAACTTGTACGTTTGCACTTCCCCGCCACAGGGAAGCTGCTAGCCGGGAATTCTCTGCCTGGTTCTACCCGCTGCCCGGAACGCTAGGCAGGGCAAAAGCGATTCTCGTCCTCCGTGCTTGCTTTTTCTCAGAAAGAGCCGTGGTGTGCGTTTTCGCTGGAAAACGCGTTTTCGGCCGAAAACGTGTACGTTTGCACTTCCCAGCCACAGGGAAGGTGCTAGCCGGGAATTCTCTGCCTGGTTCTACCCGCTGCCCGGAACGCTACGCAGGGCAAAAGCGATTCTCGTCCTCCGTGCTTGCTTTTTCTCAGAAAGAGCCGTGGTGCGCTTTTTCGCCGAAAACGCGTTTTCGGCCGAAAACGTGTACGTTTGCACTTCCCGGCCACAGGGAAGCTGCTAGCCGGGAATTCTCTGCCTGGTTCTACCCGCTGCCCGGAACGCTACGCAGGGCAAAAGCGATTCTCGTCCTCCTTGCTTGCTTTTTCTCAGAAAGAGCCGTGGTGTGCGTTTTCGCCGGAAAACGCTTTTTCGGCCGAAAAAGTGTACGTTTGCACTTCCCCGCCACAGGGAAGGTGCTAGCCGTGAATTCTCTGCCTGGTTCTACCCGCTGACCGGAACGCTACGCAGGGCAAAAGCGATTCTCGTCCTCCGTGCTTGCTTTTTCTCAGAAAGAGCCGTGGTGTGCTTTTTCACCGAAAACGCGTTTTTGCCGAAAACGTGTACGTTTGCACTTCCCCGCCACAGGGAAGCTGCTAGCCGGGAATTCTCTGCCTGGTTCTACCCGCTGCCCGGAACGCTAGGCAGGGCAAAAGCGATTCTCGTCCTCCGTGCTTGCTTTTTCTCAGAAAGAGCCGTGGTGTGCGTTTTCGCCGGAAAACGCGTTTTCGGCCGAAAACGTGTACGTTTGCACTTCCCGGCCACAGGGAAGCTGCTAGCCGTGAATTCTCTGCCTGGTTCTACCCGCTGCCCGGAACGCTACGCAGGGCAAAAGCGATTCTCGTCCTCCGTGCTTGCTTTTTCTCAGAAAGAGCCGTGGTGTGCGTTTTCGCCGGAAAATGCGTTTTCGGCCGAAAACGTGTACGTTTGCACTTCCCAGCCACAGGGAAGCTGCTAGCCGGGAATTCTCTGCCTGGTTCTACCCGCTGCCCGGAACGCTACGCAGGGCAAAAGCGATTCTCGTCCTCCGTGCTTGCTTTTTCTCAGAAAGAGCCGTGGTGTGCGTTTTCGCCGAAAACGCGTTTTTTGGCAGAAAACGTGTACGTTTGCACTTCCCAGCCACAGGGAAGCTGCTAGCCGGGAATTCTCTGCCTGGTTCTACCCGCTGCCCGGAACGCTACGCAGGGCAAAAGCGATTCTCGTCCTCCGTGCTTGCTTTTTCTCAGAAAGAGCCGTGGTGTGCGTTTTCCCCGGAAAACGCGTTTTCGGCCGAAAACGTGTACGTTTGCACTTCCCCGCCACAGGGAAGCTGCTAGCCGGGAATTCTCTGCCTGGTTCTACCCGCTGCCCGGAACGCTACGCAGGGCAAAAGCGGTTCTCGTCCTCCGTGCTTGCTTTTTCTCAGAAAGAGCCGTGGTGTGCGTTTTCGCCGGAAAATGCGTTTTCGGCCGAAAACGTGTACGTTTGCACTTCCCCGCCACAGGGAAGCTGCTAGCCGGGAATTCTCTGCCTGGTTCTACCCGCTGCCCGGAACGCTACGCAGGGCAAAAGCGATTCTCGTCCTCCGTGCTTGCTTTTTCTCAGAAAGAGCCGTGGTGTGCGTTTTCGCCGGAAAATGCGTTTTCGGCCGAAAACGTGTACGTTTGCACTTCCCGGCCACAGGGAAGCTGCTAGCCGGGAATTCTCTGCCTGGTTCTACCCGCTGCCCGGAACGCTACGCAGGGCAAAAGCGATTCTCGTCCTCCGTGCTTGCTTTTTCTCAGAAAGAGCCGTGGTGTGCGTTTTCGCCGGAAAACGCGTTTTCGGCCGAAAACGTGTACGTTTGCACTTCCCGGCCACAGGGAAGCTGCTAGCCGGGAATTCTCTGCCTGGTTCTACCCGCTGCCCGGAACGCTACGCAGGGCAAAAGCGATTCTCGTCCTCCGTGCTTGCTTTTTCTCAGAAAGAGCCGTGGTGTGCGTTTTCGCCGGAAAACGCGTTTTCGGCCGAAAACGTGTACGTTTGCACTTCCCCGCCACAGGGAAGCTGCTAGCCGGGAATTCTCTGCCTGGTTCTACCCGCTGCCCGGAACGCTACGCAGGGCAAAAGCGATTCTCGTCCTCCGTGCTTGCTTTTTCTCAGAAAGAGCCGTGGTGTGCGTTTTCGCCGGAAAACGCGTTTTCGGCCGAAAACGTGTACGTTTGCACTTCCCGGCCACAGGGAAGCTGCTAGCCGGGAATTCTCTACCTGGTTCTACCCGCTGCCCGGAACGCTACGCAGGGCAAAAGCGATTCTCGTCCTCCGTGCTTGCTTTTTCTCAGAAAGAGCCGTGGTGTGCGTTTTCGCCGGAAAATGCGTTTTCGGCCGAAAACGTGTACGTTTGCACTTCCCAGCCACAGGGAAGCTGCTAGCCGGGAATTCTCTGCCTGGTTCTACCCGCTGCCCGGAACGCTACGCAGGGCAAAAGCGATTCTCGTCCTCCGTGCTTGCTTTTTCTCAGAAAGAGCCGTGGTGTGCGTTTTCGCAGGAAAACGCGTTTTCGGCCGAAAACGTGTACGTTTGCACTTCCCGGCCACAGGGAAGCTGCTAGCCGGGAATTCTCTGCCTGGTTCTACCCGCTGCCCGAAACGCTACGCAGGGCAAAAGCGATTCTCGTCCTCCGTGCTTGCTTTTTCTCAGAAAGAGCCGTGGTGTGCGTTTTCGCCGGAAAACGCGTTTTCGGCCGAAAACGTGTACGTTTGCACTTCCCCGCCACAGGGAAGCTGCTAGCCGGGAATTCTCTGCCTGGTTCTACCCGCTGCCCGGAACGCTACGCAGGGCAAAAGCGATTCTCGTCCTCCGTGCTTGCTTTTTCTCAGAAAGAGCCGTGGTGTGCGTTTTCGCCGGAAAACGCGTTTTCGGCCGAAAACGTGTACGTTTGCACTTCCCGGCCACAGGGAAGCTGCTAGCCGGGAATTCTCTACCTGGTTCTACCGGCTGCCCGGAACGCTACGCAGGGCAAAAGCGATTCTCGTCCTCCGTGCTTGCTTTTTCTCAGAAAGAGCCGTGGTGTGCGTTTTCGCCGGAAAATGCGTTTTCGGCCGAAAACGTGTACGTTTGCACTTCCCAGCCACAGGGAAGCTGCTAGCCGGGAATTCTCTGCCTGGTTCTACCCGCTGCCCGGAACGCTACGCAGGGCAAAAGCGATTCTCGTCCTCCGTGCTTGCTTTTTCTCAGAAAGAGCCGTGGTGTGCGTTTTCGCCGAAAACGCGTTTTTTGGCCGAAAACGTGTACGTTTGCACTTCCCCGCCACAGGGAAGCTGCTAGCCGGGAATTCTCTGCCTGGTTCTACCCGCTGCCCGGAACGCTACGCAGGGCAAAAGCGATTCTCGTCCTCCGTGCTTGCTTTTTCTCAGAAAGAGCCGTGGTGTGCGTTTTCGCTGGAAAACGCGTTTTCGGCCGAAAACGTGTACGTTTGCACTTCCCCGCCACAGGGAAGCTGCTAGCCGGGAATTCTCTGCCTGGTTCTACCCGCTGCCCGGAACGCTACGCAGGGCAAAAGCGATTCTCGTCCTCCGTGCTTGCTTTTTCTCAGAAAGAGCCGTGGTGTGCGTTTTCGCCGGAAAACGCGTTTTCGGCCGAAAACGTGTACGTTTGCACTTCCCCGCCACAGGGAAGCTGCTAGCCGGGAATTCTCTGCCTGGTTCTACCCGCTGCCCGGAACGCTACGCAGGGCAAAAGCGATTCTCGTCCTCCGTGCTTGCTTTTTCTCAGAAAGAGCCGTGGTGTGCGTTTTCGCCGAAAACGCGTTTTCGGCCGAAAACGTGTACGTTTGCACTTCCCGGCCACAGGGAAGCTGCCAGCCGGGAATTCTCTGCCTGGTTCTACCCGCTGCCCGGAACGCTACGCAGGGCAAAAGCGATTCTCGTCCTCCGTGCTTGCTTTTTCTCAGAAAGAGCCGTTGTGTGCTTTTTCGCCGAAAACGCGTTTTTGGCCGAAAACGTGTACGTTTGCACTTCCCCGCCACAGGGAAGCTGCTAGCCGGGAATTCTCTGCCTGGTTCTACTCGCTGCCCGGAACGCTAGGCAGGGCAAAAGCGATTCTCGTCCTCCGTGCTTGCTTTTTCTCAGAAAGAGCCGTGGTGTGCGTTTTCGCCGAAAACGCGTTTTTGGCCGAAAACGTGTACGTTTACACTTCCCAGCCACAGGAAAGCTGCTAGCCGGGAATTCTCTGCCTGGTTCTACCCGCTGCCCGGAACGCTAGGCAGGGCAAAAGCGATTCTCGTCCTCCGTGCTTGCTTTTTCTCAGAAAGAGCCGTGGTGTGCGTTTTCGCCGGAAAACGCGTTTTCGGCCGAAAACGTGTACGTTTGCACTTCCCGGCCACAGGGAAGCTGCTAGCCGGGACTTCTCTGCCTGGTTCTACCCGCTGCCCGGAACGCTACGCAGGGCAAAAGCGATTCTCGTCCTCCGTGCTTGCTTTTTCTCAGAAAGAGCCGTGGTGTGCGTTTTCGCCGGAAAACGCGTTTTCGGCCGAAAACGTGTACGTTTGCACTTCCCCGCCACAGGGAAGCTGCTAGCCGGGAATTCTCTGCCTGGTTCTACCCGCTGCCCGGAACGCTACGCAGGGCAAAAGCGATTCTCGTCCTCCGTGCTTGCTTTTTCTCAGAAAGAGCCGTGGTGTGCGTTTTCGCCGGAAAACGCGTTTTCGGCCGAAAACGTGTACGTTTGCACTTCCCCGCCACAGGGAAGCTGCTAGCCGGGAATTCTCTGCCTGGTTCTACCCGCTGCCCGGAACGCTAGGCAGGGCAAAAGCGATTCTCGTCCTCCGTGCTTGCTTTTTCTCAGAAAGAGCCGTGGTGTGCGTTTTCGCCGGAAAACGCGTTTTCGGCCGAAAACGTGTACGTTTGCACTTCCCCGCCACAGGGAAGCTGCTAGCCGGGAATTCTCTGCCTGGTTCTACCCGCTGCCCGGAACGCTAGGCAGGGCAAAAGCGATTCTCGTCCTCCGTGCTTGCTTTTTCTCAGAAAGAGCCGTGGTGTGCGTTTTCGCCGGAAAACGCGTTTTCGGCCGAAAATGTGTACGTTTGCACTTCCCCGCCACAGGGAAGCTGCTAGCCGGGAATTCTCTGCCTGGTTCTACCCGCTGCCCGTTACGCTACGCAGGGCAAAAGCGATTCTCGTCCTCCGTGCTTGCTTTTTCTCAGAAAGAGCCGTGGTGTGCGTTTTCGCCGAAAACGCGTTTTCGGCCGAAAACGTGTACGTTTGCACTTCCCCGCCACAGGGAAGCTGCTAGCCGGGAATTCTCTGCCTGGTTCTACCCGCTGCCCGGAACGCTAGGCAGGGCAAAAGCGATTCTCGTCCTCCGTGCTTGCTTTTTCTCAGAAAGAGCCGTTGTGTGCTTTTTCGCCGAAAACGCTTTTTTGGCCGAAAACGTGTACGTTTGCACTTCCCAGCCACAGGGAAGCTGCTAGCCGGGAATTCTCTGCCTGGTTCTACCCGATGCCCGGAACGCTACGCAGGGCAAAAGCGATTCTTGTCCTCCGTGCTTGCTTTTTCTCAGAAAGAGCCGTGGTGTGCGTTTTCGCCGGAAAACGCGTTTTCGGCCGAAAACGTGTACGTTTGCACTTCCCCGCCACAGGGAAGCTGCTAGCCGGGAATTCTCTGCCTGGTTCTACCCGCTGCCCGGAACGCTACGCAGGGCAAAAGCGATTCTCGTCCTCCGTGCTTGCTTTTTCTCAGAAAGAGCCGTTGTGTGCTTTTTCGCCGAAAACGCGTTTTTGGCCGAAAACGTGTACGTTTGCACTTCCCAGCCACAGGAAAGCTGCTAGCCGGGAATTCTCTGCCTGGTTCTACCCGCTGCCCGGAACGCTAGGCAGGGCAAAAGCGATTCTCGTCCTCCGTGCTTGCTTTTTCTCAGAAAGAGCCGTGGTGTGCGTTTTCGCCGGAAAACGCGTTTTCGGCCGAAAACGTGTACGTTTGCACTTCCCAGCCACAGGGAAGCTGCTAGCCGGGTATTCTCTGCCTGGTTCTACCCGCTGCCCGGAACGCTACGCAGGGCAAAAGCGATTCTCGTCCTCCGTGCTTGCTTTTTCTCAGAAAGAGCCGTTGTGTGCTTTTTCGCCGAAAACGCATTTTTTGGCCGAAAACATGTACGTTTGCACTTCCCAGCCACAGGAAAGCTGCTAGCCGGCATTTCTCTGCCTGGTTCTACCCGCTGCCCGGAACGCTACGCAGGGCAAAAGCGATTCTCGTCCTCCGTGCTTGCTTTTTCTCAGAAAGAGCCGTGGTGTGCTTTTTCGCCGAAAACGCATTTTTTGGCCGAAAACATGTACGTTTGCACTTCCCAGCCACAGGAAAGCTGCTAGCCGGCATTTCTCTGCCTGGTTCTACCCGCTGCCCGGAACGCTACGCAGGGCAAAAGCGATTCTCGTCCTCCGTGCTTGCTTTTTCTCAGAAAGAGCCGTGGTGTGCTTTTTCGCCGAAAACGCATTTTTTGGCCGAAAACATGTACGTTTGCACTTCCCAGCCACAGGAAAGCTGCTAGCCGGCATTTCTCTGCCTGGTTCTACCCGCTGCCCGGAACGCTACGCAGGGCAAAAGCGATTCTCGTCCTCCGTGCTTGCTTTTTCTCAGAAAGAGCCGTGGTGTGCGTTTTCCCCGGAAAACGCGTTTTCGGCCGAAAACGTGTACGTTTGCACTTCCCCGCCACAGGGAAGCTGCTAGCCGGGAATTCTCTGCCTGGTTCTACCCGCTGCCCGGAACGCTACGCAGGGCAAAAGCGATTCTCGTCCTCCGTGCTTGCTTTTTCTCAGAAAGAGCCGTGGTGTGCGTTTTCCCCGGAAAACGCGTTTTCGGCCGAAAACGTGTACGTTTGCACTTCCCGGCCACAGGGAAGCTGCTAGCCGGGAATTCTCTGCCTGGTTCTACCCGCTGCCCGGAACGCTACGCAGGGCAAAAGCGATTCTCGTCCTCCGTGCTTGCTTTTTCTCAGAAAGAGCCGTGGTGTGCGTTTTCGCCGGAAAACGCGTTTTCGGCCGAAAACGTGTACGTTTGCACTTCCCAGCCACAGGGAAGCTGCTAGCCGGGAATTCTCTGCCTGGTTCTACCCGCTGCCCGGAACGCTACGCAGGGCAAAAGCGATTCTCGTCCTCCGTGCTTGCTTTTTCTCAGAAAGAGCCGTGGTGTGCGTTTTCGCCGGAAAACGCGTTTTCGGCCGAAAACGTGTACGTTTGCACTTCCCGGCCACAGGGAAGCTGCTAGCCGGGAATTCTCTGCCTGGTTCTACCCGCTGCCCTGAACGCTACGCAGGGCAAAAGCGATTCTCGTCCTCCGTGCTTGCTTTTTCTCAGAAAGAGCCGTGGTGTGCGTTTTCGCCGGAAAATGCGTTTTAGGCCGAAAACGTGTACGTTTGCACTTCCCAGCCACAGGGAAGCTGCTAGCCGGGAATTCTCTGCCTGGTTCTACCCGCTGCCCGGAACGCTACGCAGGGCAAAAGCGATTCTCGTCCTCCGTGCTTGCTTTTTCTCAGAAAGAGCCGTGGTGTGCGTTTTCGCCGAAAAAGCGTTTTTTGGCCGAAAACGTGTACGTTTGCACTTCCCCGCCACAGGGAAGCTGCTAGCCGGGAATTCTCTGCCTGGTTCTACCCGCTGCCCGGAACGCTACGCAGGGCAAAAGCGATTCTCGTCCTCCGTGCTTGCTTTTTCTCAGAAAGAGCCGTGGTGTGCGTTTTCGCCGGAAAATGCGTTTTCGGCCGAAAACGTGTACGTTTGCACTTCCCCGCCACAGGGAAGCTGCTAGCCGGGAATTCTCTGCCTGGTTCTACCCGCTGCCCGGAACGCTACGCAGGGCAAAAGCGATTCTCGTCCTCCGTGCTTGCTTTTTCTCAGAAAGAGCCGTGGTGTGCGTTTTCGCCGGAAAACGCGTTTTCGGCCGAAAACGTGTACGTTTGCACTTCCCCGCCACAGGGAAGCTGCTAGCCGGGAATTCTCTGCCTGGTTCTACCCGCTGCCCGGAACGCTACGCAGGGCAAAAGCGATTCTCGTCCTCCTTGCTTGCTTTTTCTCAGAAAGAGCCGTGGTGTGCGTTTTCGCCGGAAAACGCGTTTTCGGCCGAAAACGTGTACGTTTGCACTTCCCCGCCACAGGGAAGGTGCTAGCCGTGAATTCTCTGCCTGGTTCTACCCGCTGCCCGGAACGCTACGCAGGGCAAAAGCGATTCTCGTCCTCCGTGCTTGCTTTTTCTCAGAAAGAGCCGTGGTGTGCTTTTTCACCGAAAACGCGTTTTTGCCGAAAACGTGTACGTTTGCACTTCCCCGCCACAGGGAAGCTGCTAGCCGGGTATTCTCTGCGTGGTTCTACCCGCTGCCCGGAACGCTACGCAGGGCAAAAGCGATTCTCGTCCTCCGTGCTTGCTTTTTCTCAGAAAGAGCCGTTGTGTGCTTTTTCGCCGAAAACGCATTTTTTGGCCGAAAACATGTACGTTTGCACTTCCCAGCCACAGGAAAGCTGCTAGCCGGGAATTCTCTGCCTGGTTCTACCCGCTGCCCGGAACGCTACGCAGGGCAAAAGCGATTCTCGTCCTCCGTGCTTGCTTTTTCTCAGAAAGAGCCGTGGTGTGCGTTTTCGCCGGAAAATGAGTTCTCGGCCGAAAACGTGTACGTTTGCACTTCCCCGCCACAGGGAAGCTGCTAGCCGGGAATTCTCTGCCTGGTTCTACCCGCTGCCCGGAACGCTACGCAGGGCAAAAGCGATTCTCGTCCTCCGTGCTTGCTTTTTCTCAGAAAGAGCCGTGGTGTGCGTTTTCGCCGGAAAATGCGTTTTCGGCCGAAAACGTGTACGTTTGCACTTCCCCGCCACAGGGAAGCTGCTAGCCGGGAATTCTCTGCCTGGTTCTACCCGCTGCCCGGAACGCTACGCAGGGCAAAAGCGATTCTCGTCCTCCGTGCTTGCTTTTTCTCAGAAAGAGCCGTGGTGTGCGTTTTCGCCGGAAAACGCGTTTTCGGCCGAAAACGTGTACGTTTGCACTTCCCCGCCACAGGGAAGCTGCTAGCCGGGAATTCTCTGCCTGGTTCTACCCGCTGCCCGGAACGCTACGCAGGGCAAAAGCGATTCTCGTCCTCCGTGCTTGCTTTTTCTCAGAAAGAGCCGTGGTGTGCGTTTTCGCCGGAAAACGCGTTTTCGGCCGAAAACGTGTACGTTTGCACTTCCCGGCCACAGGGAAGCTGCTAGCCGGGAATTCTCTGCCTGGTTCTACCCGCTGCCCGGAACGCTACGCAGGGCAAAAGCGATTCTCGTCCTCCGTGCTTGCTTTTTCTCAGAAAGAGCCGTGGTGTGCGTTTTCGCCGGAAAACGCGTTTTCGGCCGAAAACGTGTACGTTTGCACTTCCCCGCCACAGGGAAGCTGCTAGCCGGGAATTCTCTGCCTGGTTCTACCCGCTGCCCGGAACGCTACGCAGGGCAAAAGCGATTCTCGTCCTCCGTGCTTGCTTTTTCTCAGAAAGAGCCGTGGTGTGCGTTTTCGCCGAAAACGCGTTTTTGGCAGAAAACGTGTACGTTTGCACTTCCCCGCCACAGGGAAGCTGCTAGCCGGGAATTCTCTGCCTGGTTCTACCCGCTGCCCGGAACGCTACGCAGGGCAAAAGCGATTCTCGTCCTCCTTGCTTGCTTTTTCTCAGAAAGAGCCGTGGTGTGCGTTTTCGCCGGAAAACGCGTTTTCGGCCGAAAACGTGTACGTTTGCACTTCCCCGCCACAGGGAAGGTGCTAGCCGTGAATTCTCTGCCTGGTTCTACCCGCTGCCCGGAACGCTACGCAGGGCAAAAGCGATTCTCGTCCTCCGTGCTTGCTTTTTCTCAGAAAGAGCCGTGGTGTGCTTTTTCACCGAAAACGCGTTTTTGCCGAAAACGTGTACGTTTGCACTTCCCCGCCACAGGGAAGCTGCTAGCCGGGTATTCTCTGCGTGGTTCTACCCGCTGCCCGGAACGCTACGCAGGGCAAAAGCGATTCTCGTCCTCCGTGCTTGCTTTTTCTCAGAAAGAGCCGTTGTGTGCTTTTTCGCCGAAAACGCATTTTTTGGCCGAAAACATGTACGTTTGCACTTCCCCGCCACAGGAAAGCTGCTAGCCGGGAATTCTCTGCCTGGTTCTACCCGCTGCCCGGAACGCTACGCAGGGCAAAAGCGATTCTCGTCCTCCGTGCTTGCTTTTTCTCAGAAAGAGCCGTGGTGTGCGTTTTCGCCGGAAAATGAGTTCTCGGCCGAAAACGTGTACGTTTGCACTTCCCCGCCACAGGGAAGCTGCTAGCCGGGAATTCTCTGCCTGGTTCTACCCGCTGCCCGGAACGCTACGCAGGGCAAAAGCGATTCTCGTCCTCCGTGCTTGCTTTTTCTCAGAAAGAGCCGTGGTGTGCGTTTTCGCCGGAAAATGCGTTTTCGGCCGAAAACGTGTACGTTTGCACTTCCCCGCCACAGGGAAGCTGCTAGCCGGGAATTCTCTGCCTGGTTCTACCCGCTGCCCGGAACGCTACGCAGGGCAAAAGCGATTCTCGTCCTCCGTGCTTGCTTTTTCTCAGAAAGAGCCGTGGTGTGCGTTTTCCCCGGAAAACGCGTTTTCGGCCGAAAACGTGTACGTTTGCACTTCCCCGCCACAGGGAAGCTGCTAGCCGGGAATTCTCTGCCTGGTTCTACCCGCTGCCCGGAACGCTACGCAGGGCAAAAGCGATTCTCGTCCTCCGTGCTTGCTTTTTCTCAGAAAGAGCCGTGGTGTGCGTTTTCGCCGGAAAACGCGTTTTCGGCCGAAAACGTGTACGTTTGCACTTCCCGGCCACAGGGAAGGTGCTAGCCGGGAATTCTCTGCCTGGTTCTACCCGCTGCCCGGAACGCTACGCAGGGCAAAAGCGATTCTCGTCCTCCGTGCTTGCTTTTTCTCAGAAAGAGCCGTGGTGTGCGTTTTCGCCGGAAAACGCGTTTTCGGCCGAAAACGTGTACGTTTGCACTTCCCGGCCACAGGGAAGCTGCTAGCCGGGAATTCTCTGCCTGGTTCTACCCGCTGCCCGGAACGCTACGCAGGGCAAAAGCGATTCTCGTCCTCCGTGCTTGCTTTTTCTCAGAAAGAGCCGTGGTGTGCGTTTTCGCCGGAAAACGCGTTTTCGGCCGAAAACGTGTACGTTTGCACTTCCCCGCCACAGGGAAGCTGCTAGCCGGGAATTCTCTGCCTGGTTCTACCCGCTGCCCGGAACGCTACGCAGGGCAAAAGCGATTCTCGTCCTCCGTGCTTGCTTTTTCTCAGAAAGAGCCGTGGTGTGCGTTTTCGCCGAAAACGCGTTTTTGGCAGAAAACGTGTACGTTTGCACTTCCCCGCCACAGGGAAGCTGCTAGCCGGGAATTCTCTGCCTGGTTCTACCCGCTGCCCGGAACGCTAGGCAGGGCAAAAGCGATTCTCGTCCTCCGTGCTTGCTTTTTCTCAGAAAGAGCCGTGGTGTGCGTTTTCGCCGGAAAACGCGTTTTCGGCCGAAAACGTGTACGTTTGCACTTCCCCGCCACAGGGAAGCTGCTAGCCGGGAATTCTCTGCCTGGTTCTACCCGCTGCCCGGAACGCTACGCAGGGCAAAAGCGATTCTCGTCCTCCGTGCTTGCTTTTTCTCAGAAAGAGCCGTGGTGTGCGTTTTCGCCGGAAAACGCGTTTTCGGCCGAAAACGTGTACGTTTGCACTTCCCGGCCACAGGGAAGCTGCTAGCCGGGAATTCTCTACCTGGTTCTACCCGCTGCCCGGAACGCTACGCAGGGCAAAAGCGATTCTCGTCCTCCGTGCTTGCTTTTTCTCAGAAAGAGCCGTGGTGTGCGTTTTCGCCGAAAACGCGTTTTCGGCCGAAAACGTGTACGTTTGCACTTCCCGGCCACAGGGAAGCTGCCAGCCGGGAATTCTCTGCCTGGTTCTACCCGCTGCCCGGAACGCTACGCAGGGCAAAAGCGATTCTCGTCCTCCGTGCTTGCTTTTTCTCAGAAAGAGCCGTTGTGTGCTTTTTCGCCGAAAACGCGTTTTTGGCCGAAAACGTGTACGTTTGCACTTCCCCGCCACAGGGAAGCTGCTAGCCGGGAATTCTCTGCCTGGTTCTACTCGCTGCCCGGAACGCTAGGCAGGGCAAAAGCGATTCTCGTCCTCCGTGCTTGCTTTTTCTCAGAAAGAGCCGTGGTGTGCGTTTTCGCCGGAAAACGCGTTTTTGGCCGAAAACGTGTACGTTTACACTTCCCAGCCACAGGAAAGCTGCTAGCCGGGAATTCTCTGCCTGGTTCTACCCGCTGCCCGGAACGCTAGGCAGGGCAAAAGCGATTCTCGTCCTCCGTGCTTGCTTTTTCTCAGAAAGAGCCGTGGTGTGCGTTTTCGCCGGAAAACGCGTTTTCGGCCGAAAACGTGTACGTTTGCACTTCCCGGCCACAGGGAAGCTGCTAGCCGGGACTTCTCTGCCTGGTTCTACCCGCTGCCCGGAACGCTACGCAGGGCAAAAGCGATTCTCGTCCTCCGTGCTTGCTTTTTCTCAGAAAGAGCCGTGGTGTGCGTTTTCGCCGGAAAACGCGTTTTCGGCCGAAAACGTGTACGTTTGCACTTCCCCGCCACAGGGAAGCTGCTAGCCGGGAATTCTCTGCCTGGTTCTACCCGCTGCCCGGAACGCTACGCAGGGCAAAAGCGATTCTCGTCCTCCGTGCTTGCTTTTTCTCAGAAAGAGCCGTGGTGTGCGTTTTCGCCGGAAAACGCGTTTTCGGCCGAAAACGTGTACGTTTGCACTTCCCCGCCACAGGGAAGCTGCTAGCCGGGAATTCTCTGCCTGGTTCTACCCGCTGCCCGGAACGCTAGGCAGGGCAAAAGCGATTCTCGTCCTCCGTGCTTGCTTTTTCTCAGAAAGAGCCGTGGTGTGCGTTTTCGCCGGAAAACGCGTTTTCGGCCGAAAACGTGTACGTTTGCACTTCCCCGCCACAGGGAAGCTGCTAGCCGGGAATTCTCTGCCTGGTTCTACCCGCTGCCCGGAACGCTACGCAGGGCAAAAGCGATTCTCGTCCTCCGTGCTTGCTTTTTCTCAGAAAGAGCCGTGGTGTGCGTTTTCGCCGGAAAACGCGTTTTCGGCCGAAAATGTGTACGTTTGCACTTCCCCGCCACAGGGAAGCTGCTAGCCGGGAATTCTCTGCCTGGTTCTACCCGCTGCCCGTTACGCTACGCAGGGCAAAAGCGATTCTCGTCCTCCGTGCTTGCTTTTTCTCAGAAAGAGCCGTGGTGTGCGTTTTCGCCGAAAACGCGTTTTTGGCAGAAAACGTGTACGTTTGCACTTCCCCGCCACAGGGAAGCTGCTAGCCGGGAATTCTCTGCCTGGTTCTACCCGCTGCCCGGAACGCTAGGCAGGGCAAAAGCGATTCTCGTCCTCCGTGCTTGCTTTTTCTCAGAAAGAGCCGTGGTGTGCGTTTTCGCCGGAAAACGCGTTTTCGGCCGAAAACGTGTACGTTTGCACTTCCCCGCCACAGGGAAGCTGCTAGCCGGGAATTCTCTGCCTGGTTCTACCCGATGCCCGGAACGCTACGCAGGGCAAAAGCGATTCTTGTCCTCCGTGCTTGCTTTTTCTCAGAAAGAGCCGTGGTGTGCGTTTTCGCCGGAAAACGCGTTTTCGGCCGAAAACGTGTACGTTTGCACTTCCCCGCCACAGGGAAGCTGCTAGCCGGGAATTCTCTGCCTGGTTCTACCCGCTGCCCGGAACGCTACGCAGGGCAAAAGCGATTCTCGTCCTCCGTGCTTGCTTTTTCTCAGAAAGAGCCGTTGTGTGCTTTTTCGCCGAAAACGCGTTTTTGGCCGAAAACGTGTACGTTTGCAGTTCCCAGCCACAGGAAAGCTGCTAGCCGGGAATTCTCTGCCTGGTTCTACCCGCTGCCCGGAACGCTAGGCAGGGCAAAAGCGATTCTCGTCCTCCGTGCTTGCTTTTTCTCAGAAAGAGCCGTGGTGTGCGTTTTCGCCGGAAAACGCGTTTTCGGCCGAAAACGTGTACGTTTGCACTTCCCCGCCACAGGGAAGCTGCTAGCCGGGAATTCTCTGCCTGGTTCTACCCGCTGCCCGGAACGCTACGCAGGGCAAAAGCGATTCTCGTCCTCCGTGCTTGCTTTTTCTCAGAAAGAGCCGTGGTGTGCGTTTTCGCCGAAAACGCGTTTTTGGCAGAAAACGTGTACGTTTGCACTTCCCAGCCACAGGGAAGCTGCTAGCCGGGTATTCTCTGCCTGGTTCTACCCGCTGCCCGGAACGCTACGCAGGGCAAAAGCGATTCTCGTCCTCCGTGCTTGCTTTTTCTCAGAAAGAGCCGTTGTGTGCTTTTTCGCCGAAAACGCATTTTTTGGCCGAAAACATGTACGTTTGCACTTCCCAGCCACAGGAAAGCTGCTAGCCGGCATTTCTCTGCCTGGTTCTACCCGCTGCCCGGAACGCTACGCAGGGCAAAAGCGATTCTCGTCCTCCGTGCTTGCTTTTTCTCAGAAAGAGCCGTGGTGTGCGTTTTCCCCGGAAAACGCGTTTTCGGCCGAAAACGTGTACGTTTGCACTTCCCCGCCACAGGGAAGCTGCTAGCCGGGAATTCTCTGCCTGGTTCTACCCGCTGCCCGGAACGCTACGCAGGGCAAAAGCGATTCTCGTCCTCCGTGCTTGCTTTTTCTCAGAAAGAGCCGTGGTGTGCGTTTTCCCCGGAAAACGCGTTTTCGGCCGAAAACGTGTACGTTTGCACTTCCCGGCCACAGGGAAGCTGCTAGCCGGGAATTCTCTGCCTGGTTCTACCCGCTGCCCGGAACGCTACGCAGGGCAAAAGCGATTCTCGTCCTCCGTGCTTGCTTTTTCTCAGAAAGAGCCGTGGTGTGCGTTTTCGCCGGAAAACGCGTTTTCGGCCGAAAACGTGTACGTTTGCACTTCCCAGCCACAGGGAAGCTGCTAGCCGGGAATTCTCTGCCTGGTTCTACCCGCTGCCCGGAACGCTACGCAGGGCAAAAGCGATTCTCGTCCTCCGTGCTTGCTTTTTCTCAGAAAGAGCCGTGGTGTGCGTTTTCGCCGGAAAACGCGTTTTCGGCCGAAAACGTGTACGTTTGCACTTCCCGGCCACAGGGAAGCTGCTAGCCGGGAATTCTCTACCTGGTTCTACCCGCTGCCCTGAACGCTACGCAGGGCAAAAGCGATTCTCGTCCTCCGTGCTTGCTTTTTCTCAGAAAGAGCCGTGGTGTGCGTTTTCGCCGGAAAATGCGTTTTCGGCCGAAAACGTGTTCGTTTGCACTTCCCAGCCACAGGGAAGCTGCTAGCCGGGAATTCTCTGCCTGGTTCTACCCGCTGCCCGGAACGCTACGCAGGGCAAAAGCGATTCTCGTCCTCCGTGCTTGCTTTTTCTCAGAAAGAGCCGTGGTGTGCGTTTTCGCCGAAAACGCGTTTTTTGGCCGAAAACGTGTACGTTTGCACTTCCCCGCCACAGGGAAGCTGCTAGCCGGGAATTCTCTGCCTGGTTCTACCCGCTGCCCGGAACGCTACGCAGGGCAAAAGCGATTCTCGTCCTCCGTGCTTGCTTTTTCTCAGAAAGAGCCGTGGTGTGCGTTTTCGCCGGAAAATGCGTTTTCGGCCGAAAACGTGTACGTTTGCACTTCCCCGCCACAGGGAAGCTGCTAGCCGGGAATTCTCTGCCTGGTTCTACCCGCTGCCCGGAACGCTACGCAGGGCAAAAGCGATTCTCGTCCTCCGTGCTTGCTTTTTCTCAGAAAGAGCCGTGGTGTGCGTTTTCGCCGGAAAACGCGTTTTCGGCCGAAAACGTGTACGTTTGCACTTCCCCGCCACAGGGAAGCTGCTAGCCGGGAATTCTCTGCCTGGTTCTACCCGCTGCCCGGAACGCTACGCAGGGCAAAAGCGATTCTCGTCCTCCTTGCTTGCTTTTTCTCAGAAAGAGCCGTGGTGTGCTTTTTCACCGAAAACGCGTTTTTGCCGAAAACGTGTACGTTTGCACTTCCCCGCCACAGGGAAGCTGCTAGCCGGGTATTCTCTGCGTGGTTCTACCCGCTGCCCGGAACGCTACGCAGGGCAAAAGCGATTCTCGTCCTCCGTGCTTGCTTTTTCTCAGAAAGAGCCGTTGTGTGCTTTTTCGCCGAAAACGCATTTTTTGGCCGAAAACATGTACGTTTGCACTTCCCAGCCACAGGAAAGCTGCTAGCCGGGAATTCTCTGCCTGGTTCTACCCGCTGCCCGGAACGCTACGCAGGGCAAAAGCGATTCTCGTCCTCCGTGCTTGCTTTTTCTCAGAAAGAGCCGTGGTGTGCGTTTTCGCCGGAAAATGAGTTCTCGGCCGAAAACGTGTACGTTTGCACTTCCCCGCCACAGGGAAGCTGCTAGCCGGGAATTCTATGCCTGGTTCTACCCGCTGCCCGGAACGCTACGCAGGGCAAAAGCGATTCTCGTCCTCCGTGCTTGCTTTTTCTCAGAAAGAGCCGTGGTGTGCGTTTTCGCCGGAAAATGCGTTTTCGGCCGAAAACGTGTACGTTTGCACTTCCCCGCCACAGGGAAGCTGCTAGCCGGTAATTCTCTGCCTGGTTCTACCCGCTGCCCGGAACGCTACGCAGGGCAAAAGCGATTCTCGTCCTCCGTGCTTGCTTTTTCTCAGAAAGAGCCGTGGTGTGCGTTTTCCCCGGAAAACGCGTTTTCGGCCGAAAACGTGTACGTTTGCACTTCCCCGCCACAGGGAAGCTGCTAGCCGGGAATTCTCTGCCTGGTTCTACCCGCTGCCCGGAACGCTACGCAGGGCAAAAGCGATTCTCGTCCTCCGTGCTTGCTTTTTCTCAGAAAGAGCCGTGGTGTGCGTTTTCGCCGGAAAACGCGTTTTCGGCCGAAAACGTGTACGTTTGCACTTCCCGGCCACAGGGAAGCTGCTAGCCGGGAATTCTCTGCCTGGTTCTACCCGCTGCCCTGAACGCTACGCAGGGCAAAAGCGATTCTCGTCCTCCGTGCTTGCTTTTTCTCAGAAAGAGCCGTGGTGTGCGTTTTCGCCGGAAAACGCGTTTTCGGCCGAAAACGTGTACGTTTGCACTTCCCGGCCACAGGGAAGCTGCTAGCCGGGAATTCTCTACCTGGTTCTACCCGCTGCCCGGAACGCTACGCAGGGCAAAAGCGATTCTCGTCCTCCGTGCTTGCTTTTTCTCAGAAAGAGCCGTGGTGTGCGTTTTCGCCGGAAAATGCGTTTTCGGCCGAAAACTTGTACGTTTGCACTTCCCAGCCACAGGGAAGCTGCTAGCCGGGAATTCTCTGCCTGGTTCTACCCGCTGCCCGGAACGCTACGCAGGGCAAAAGCGATTCTCGTCCTCCGTGCTTGCTTTTTCTCAGAAAGAGCCGTGGTGTGCGTTTTCGCCGAAAACGCGTTTTTTGGCCGAAAACGTGTACGTTTGCACTTCCCCGCCACAGGGAAGCTGCTAGCCGGGAATTCTCTGCCTGGTTCTACCCGCTGCCCGGAACGCTACGCAGGGCAAAAGCGATTCTCGTCCTCCGTGCTTGCTTTTTCTCAGAAAGAGCCGTGGTGTGCGTTTTCGCCGGAAAACGCGTTTTCGGCCGAAAACGTGTACGTTTGCACTTCCCCGCCACAGGGAAGCTGCTAGCCGGGAATTCTCTGCCTGGTTCTACCCGCTGCCCGGAACGCTACGCAGGGCAAAAGCGATTCTCGTCCTCCGTGCTTGCTTTTTCTCAGAAAGAGCCGTGGTGTGCGTTTTCGCCGAAAACGCGTTTTTGGCAGAAAACGTGTACGTTTGCACTTCCCCGCCACAGGGAAGCTGCTAGCCGGGAATTCTCTGCCTGGTTCTACCCGCTGCCCGGAACGCTAGGCAGGGCAAAAGCGATTCTCGTCCTCCGTGCTTGCTTTTTCTCAGAAAGAGCCGTGGTGTGCGTTTTCGCCGGAAAACGCGTTTTCGGCCGAAAACGTGTACGTTTGCACTTCCCCGCCACAGGGAAGCTGCTAGCCGGGAATTCTCTGCCTGGTTCTACCCGCTGCCCGGAACGCTACGCAGGGCAAAAGCGATTCTCGTCCTCCGTGCTTGCTTTTTCTCAGAAAGAGCCGTGGTGTGCGTTTTCGCCGGAAAACGCGTTTTCGGCCGAAAACGTGTACGTTTGCACTTCCCGGCCACAGGGAAGCTGCTAGCCGGGAATTCTCTACCTGGTTCTACCCGCTGCCCGGAACGCTACGCAGGGCAAAAGCGATTCTCGTCCTCCGTGCTTGCTTTTTCTCAGAAAGAGCCGTGGTGTGCGTTTTCGCCGGAAAACGCGTTTTCGGCCGAAAACGTGTACGTTTGCACTTCCCCGCCACAGGGAAGCTGCTAGCCGGGAATTCTCTGCCTGGTTCTACCCGCTGCCCGGAACGCTACGCAGGGCAAAAGCGATTCTCGTCCTCCGTGCTTGCTTTTTCTCAGAAAGAGCCGTGGTGTGCGTTTTCCCCGGAAAACGCGTTTTCGGCCTAAAACGTGTACGTTTGCACTTCCCCGCCACAGGGAAGCTGCTAGCCGGGAATTCTCTGCCTGGTTCTACCCGCTGCCCGGAACGCTACGCAGGGCAAAAGCGATTCTCGTCCTCCGTGCTTGCTTTTTCTCAGAAAGAGCCGTGGTGTGCGTTTTCGCCGGAAAACGCGTTTTCGGCCGAAAACGTGTACGTTTGCACTTCCCGGCCACAGGGAAGCTGCTAGCCGGGAATTCTCTACCTGGTTCTATCCGCTGCCCGGAACGCTACGCAGGGCAAAAGCGATTCTCGTCCTCCGTGCTTGCTTTTTCTCAGAAAGAGCCGTGGTGTGCGTTTTCGCCGGAAAATGCGTTTTCGGCCGAAAACGTGTACGTTTGCACTTCCCCGCCACAGGGAAGCTGCTAGCCGGGAATTCTCTGCCTGGTTCTACCCGCTGCCCGGAACGCTACGCAGGGCAAAAGCGATTCTTGTCCTCCGTGCTTGCTTTTTCTCAGAAAGAGCCGTGGTGTGCGTTTTTGCCGGAAAACGCGTTTTCGGCCGTAAACGTGTACGTTTGCACTTCCCCGCCACAGGGAAGCTGCTAGCCGGGAATTCTCTGCCTGGTTCTACCCGCTGCCCGGAACGCTAGGCAGGGCAAAAGCGATTCTCGTCCTCCGTGCTTGCTTTTTCTCAGAAAGAGCCGTGGTGTGCTTTTTCGCCGGAAAACGCGTTTTCGGCCGAAAACGTGTACGTTTGCACTTCCCCGCCACAGGGAAGCTGCTAGCCGGGAATTCTCTGCCTGGTTCTACCCGCTGCCCGGAACGCTAGGCAGGGCAAAAGCGATTCTCGTCCTCCGTGCTTGCTTTTTCTCAGAAAGAGCCGTGGTGTGCGTTTTCGCCGGAAAACGCGTTTTCGGCCGAAAACGTGTACGTTTGCACTTCCCCGCCACAGGGAAGCTGCTAGCCGGGAATTCTCTGCCTGGTTCTACCCGCTGCCCGGAACGCTAGGCAGGGCAAAAGCGATTCTCGTCCTCCGTGCTTGCTTTTTCTCAGAAAGTGCCGTGGTGTGCGTTTTCCCCGGAAAACGCGTTTTCGCCCGAAACGTGTACGTTTGCACTTCCCCGCCACAGGGAAGCTGCTAGCCGGGAATTCTCTGCCTGGTTCTACCCGCTGCCCGGAACGCTACGCAGGGCAAAAGCGATTCTCGTCCTCCGTGCTTGCTTTTTCTCAGAAAGAGCCGTTGTGTGCTTTTTCGCCGAAAACGCGTTTTTGGCCGAAAACGTGTACGTTTACACTTCCCGGCCACAGGAAAGCTGCTAGCCGGGACTTCTCTGCCTGGTTCTACCCGCTGCCCGGAACGCTACGCAGGGCAAAAGCGATTCTCGTCCTCCGTGCTTGCTTTTTCTCAGAAAGAGCCGTGGTGTGCGTTTTCGCCGGAAAACGCGTTTTCGGCCGAAAACGTGTACGTTTGCACTTCCCCGCCACAGGGAAGCTGCTAGCCGGGAATTCTCTGCCTGGTTCTACCCGCTGCCCGGAACGCTACGCAGGGCAAAAGCGATTCTCGTCCTCCGTGCTTGCTTTTTCTCAGAAAGAGCCGTGGTGTGCGTTTTCCCCGGAAAACGCGTTTTCGGCCGAAAACGTGTACGTTTGCACTTCCCGGCCACAGGGAAGCTGCTAGCCGGGAATTCTCTGCCTGGTTCTACCCGCTGCCCGGAACGCTACGCAGGGCAAAAGCGATTCTCGTCCTCCGTGCTTGCTTTTTCTCAGAAAGAGCCGTTGTGTGCTTTTTCGCCGAAAACGCGTTTTTGGCCGAAAACGTGTACGTTTGCACTTCCCAGCCACAGGGAAGCTGCTAGCCGGGAATTCTCTGCCTGGTTCTACCCGCTGCCCGGAACGCTACGCAGGGCAAAAGCGATTCTCGTCCTCCGTGCTTGCTTTTTCTCAGAAAGAGCCGTGGTGTGCGTTTTCGCCGGAAAACGCGTTTTCGGCCGAAAACGTGTACGTTTGCACTTCCCCGCCACAGGGAAGCTGCTAGCCGGGAATTCTCTGCCTGGTTCTACCCGCTGCCCGGAACGCTAGGCAGGGCAAAAGCGATTCTCGTCCTCCGTGCTTGCTTTTTCTCAGAAAGAGCCGTGGTGTGCTTTTTCGCCGGAAAACGCGTTTTCGGCCGAAAACGTGTACGTTTGCACTTCCCCGCCACAGGGAAGCTGCTAGCCGGGAATTCTCTGCCTGGTTCTACCTGCTGCCCGGAACGCTACGCAGGGCAAAAGCGATTCTCGTCCTCCGTGCTTGCTTTTTCTCAGAAAGAGCCGTTGTGTGCTTTTTCGCCGAAAACGCGTTTTTGGCCGAAAACGTGTACGTTTACACTTCCCAGCCACAGGAAAGCTGCTAGCCGGGAATTCTCTGCCTGGTTCTACCCGCTGCCCGGAACGCTACGCAGGGCAAAAGCGATTCTCGTCCTCCGTGCTTGCTTTTTCTCAGAAAGAGCCGTGGTGTGCGTTTTCGCCGGAAAACGCGTTTTCGGCCGAAAACGTGTACGTTTGCACTTCCCCGCCACAGGGAAGCTGCTAGCCGGGAATTCTCTGCCTGGTTCTACCCGCTGCCCGGAACGCTACGCAGGGCAAAAGCGATTCTCGTCCTCCATGCTTGCTTTTTCTCAGAAAGAGCCGTGGTGTGCGTTTTCGCCGGAAAACGCGTTTTCGGCCGAAAACGTGTACGTTTGCACTTCCCCGCCACAGGTAAGCTGCTAGCCGGGAATTCTCTGCCTGGTTCTACCCGCTGCCCGGAACGCTACGCAGGGCAAAAGCGATTCTCGTCCTCCGTGCTTGCTTTTTCTCAGAAAGAGCCGTGGTGTGCGTTTTCGCCGGAAAACGCGTTTTCGGCCGAAAACGTGTACGTTTGCACTTCCCGGCCACAGGGAAGCTGCTAGCCGGGAATTCTCTGCCTGGTTCTACCCGCTGCCCGCAACGCTACGCAGGGCAAAAGCGATTCTCGTCCTCCGTGCTTGCTTTTTCTCAGAAAGAGCCGTTGTGTGCTTTTTCGCCGAAAACGCGTTTTTGGCCGAAAACGTGTACGTTTGCACTTCCCAGCCACAGGGAAGCTGCTAGCCGGGAATTCTCTGCCTGGTTCTACCCGCTGCCCGGAACGCTACGCAGGGCAAAAGCGATTCTCGTCCTCCGTGCTTGCTTTTTCTCAGAAAGAGCCGTGGTGTGCGTTTTCGCCGGAAAACGCGTTTTCGGCCGAAAACGTGTACGTTTGCACTTCCCCGCCACAGGGAAGCTGCTAGCCGGGAATTCTCTGCCTGGTTCTACCCGCTGCCCGGAACGCTACGCAGGGCAAAAGCGATTCTCGTCCTCCGTGCTTGCTTTTTCTCAGAAAGAGCCGTGGTGTGCTTTTTCGCCGGAAAACGCGTTTTCGGCCGAAAACGTGTACGTTTGCACTTCCCCGCCACAGGGAAGCTGCTAGCCGGGAATTCTCTGCCTGGTTCTACCCGCTGCCCGGAACGCTACGCAGGGCAAAAGCGATTCTCGTCCTCCGTGCTTGCTTTTTCTCAGAAAGAGCCGTGGTGTGCGTTTTCCCCGGAAAACGCGTTTTCGGCCGAAAACGTGTACGTTTGCACTTCCCCGCCACAGGGAAGCTGCTAGCCGGGAATTCTCTGCCTGGTTCTACCCGCTGCCCGGAACGCTAGGCAGGGCAAAAGCGATTCTCGTCCTCCGTGCTTGCTTTTTCTCAGAAAGAGCCGTGGTGTGCGTTTTCGCCGGAAAACGCGTTTTCGGCCGAAAACGTGTACGTTTGCACTTCCCCGCCACAGGGAAGCTGCTAGCCGGGAATTCTCTGCCTGGTTCTACCCGCTGCCCGGAACGCTACGCAGGGCAAAAGCGATTCTCGTCCTCCGTGCTTGCTTTTTCTCAGAAAGAGCCGTGGTGTGCGTTTTCGCCGGAAAATGCGTTTTCGGACGAAAACGTGTACGTTTGCACTTCCCCGCCACAGGGAAGCTGCTAGCCGGGAATTCTCTGCCTGGTTCTACCCGCTGCCCGCAACGCTACGCAGGGCAAAAGCGATTCTCGTCCTCCGTGCTTGCTTTTTCTCAGAAAGAGCCGTGGTGTGCGTTTTCGCCGGAAAACGCGTATTCGGCCGAAAACGTGTACGTTTGCACTTCACGGCCACAGGGAAGCTGCTAGCCGGGAATTCTCTACCTGGTTCTACCCGCTGCCCGGAACGCTACGCAGGGCAAAAGCGATTCTCGTCCTCCGTGCTTGCTTTTTCTCAGAAAGAGCCGTGGTGTGCGTTTTCGCCGGAAAATGCGTTTTCGGCCGAAAACGTGTACGTTTGCACTTCCCAGCCACAGGGAAGCTGCTAGCCGGGAATTCTCTGCCTGGTTCTACCCGCTGCCCGGAACGCTACGCAGGGCAAAAGCGATTCTCGTCCTCCGTGCTTGCTTTTTCTCAGAAAGAGCCGTGGTGTGCGTTTTCGCCGAAAACGCGTTTTTTGGCCGAAAACGTGTACGTTTGCACTTCCCCGCCACAGGGAAGCTGCTAGCCGGGAATTCTCTGCCTGGTTCTACCCGCTGCCCGGAACGCTACGCAGGGCAAAAGCGATTCTCGTCCTCCGTGCTTGCTTTTTCTCAGAAAGAGCCGTGGTGTGCGTTTTCGCCGGAAACGCGTTTTCGGCCGAAAACGTGTACGTTTGCACTTCCCAGCCGCAGGGAAGCTGCTAGCCGGGAATTCTCTGCCTGGTTCTACCCGCTGCCCGTTACGCTACGCAGGGCAAAAGCGATTCTCGTCCTCCGTGCTTGCTTTTTCTCAGAAAGAGCCGTGGTGTGCGTTTTCGCCGGAAAACGCGTTTTCGGCCGAAAACGTGTACGTTTGCACTTCCCCGCCACAGGGAAGCTGCTAGCCGGGAATTCTCTGCCTGGTTCTACCCGCTGCCCGGAACGCTACGCAGGGCAAAAGCGATTCTCGTCCTCCGTGCTTGCTTTTTCTCAGAAAGAGCCGTGGTGTGCGTTTTCGCCGAAAACGCGTTTTTGGCAGAAAACGTGTACGTTTGCACTTCCCCGCCACAGGGAAGCTGCTAGCCGGGAATTCTCTGCCTGGTTCTACCCGCTGCCCGGAACGCTACGCAGGGCAAAAGCGATTCTCGTCCTCCGTGCTTGCTTTTTCTCAGAAAGAGCCGTTGTGTGCTTTTTCGCCGAAAACGCGTTTTTGGCCGAAAACGTGTACGTTTACACTTCCCAGCCACAGGAAAGCTGCTAGCCGGGAATTCTCTGCCTGGTTCTACCCGCTGCCCGGAACGCTACGCAGGGCAAAAGCGATTCTCGTCCTCCGTGCTTGCTTTTTCTCAGAAAGAGCCGTGGTGTGCGTTTTCGCCGGAAAACGCGTTTTCGGCCGAAAACGTGTACGTTTGCACTTCCCCGCCACAGGGAAGCTGCTAGCCGGGAATTCTCTGCCTGGTTCTACCCGCTGCCCGGAACGCTACGCAGGGCAAAAGCGATTCTCGTCCTCCGTGCTTGCTTTTTCTCAGAAAGAGCCGTGGTGTGCGTTTTCGCCGGAAAACGCGTTTTCGGCCGAAAACGTGTACGTTTGCACTTCCCGGCCACAGGAAAGCTGCTAGCCTGGAATTCTCTGCCTGGTTCTACCCGCTGCCCGGAACGCTAGGCAGGGCAAAAGCGATTCTCGTCCTCCGTGCTTGCTTTTTCTCAGAAAGAGCCGTGGTGTGCGTTTTCCCCGGAAAACGCGTTTTCGGCCGAAAACGTGTACGTTTGCACTTCCCCGCCACAGGGAAGCTGCTAGCCGGGAATTCTCTGCCTGGTTCTACCCGCTGCCCGGAACGCTACGCAGGGCAAAAGCGATTCTCGTCCTCCGTGCTTGCTTTTTCTCAGAAAGAGCCGTGGTGTGCGTTTTCGCCGAAAACGCGTTTTTGGCCGAAAACGTGTACGTTTGCACTTCCCAGCCACAGGGAAGCTGCTAGCCGGGAATTCTCTGCCTGGTTCTACCCGCTGCCCGGAACGCTACGCAGGGCAAAAGCGATTCTCGTCCTCCGTGCTTGCTTTTTCTCAGAAAGAGCCGTTGTGTGCTTTTTCGCCGAAAACGCGTTTTTGGCCGAAAACGTGTACGTTTGCACTTCCCAGCCACAGGAAAGCTGCTAGACGGGAATTCTCTGCCTGGTTCTACCCGCTGCCCGTTACGCTACGCAGGGCAAAAGCGGTTCTCGTCCTCCGTGCTTGCTTTTTCTCAGAAAGAGCCGTGGTGTGCGTTTTCGCCGGAAAATGCGTTTTCGGCCGAAAACGTGTACGTTTGCACTTCCCCGCCACAGGGAAGCTGCTAGCCGGGAATTCTCTGCCTGCTTCTACCCGCTGCCCGGAACGCTACGCAGGGCAAAAGCGATTCTCGTCCTCCGTGCTTGCTTTTTCTCAGAAAGAGCCGTGGTGTGCGTTTTCGCCGGAAAACGCGTTTTTGGCAGAAAACGTGTACGTTTGCACTTCCCCGCCACAGGGAAGCTGCTAGCCGGGAATTCTCTGCCTGGTTCTACCCGCTGCCCGGAACGCTACGCAGGGCAAAAGCGATTCTCGTCCTCCGTGCTTGCTTTTTCTCAGAAAGAACCGTTGTGTGCTTTTTCGCCGAAAACGCGTTTTTGGCCGAAAACGTGTACGTTTGCACTTCCCAGCCACAGGAAAGCTGCTAGCCGGGAATTCTCTGCCTGGTTCTACCCGCTGCCCGGAACGCTAGGCAGGGCAAAAGCGATTCTCGTCCTCCGTGCTTGCTTTTTCTCAGAAAGAGCCGTGGTGTGCGTTTTCGCCGGAAAACGCGTTTTCGGCCGAAAACGTGTACGTTTGCACTTCCCCGCCACAGGGAAGCTGCTAGCCGGGAATTCTCTGCCTGGTTCTACCCGCTGCCCGGAACGCTACGCAGGGCAAAAGCGATTCTCGTCCTCCGTGCTTGCTTTTTCTCAGAAAGAGCCGTGGTGTGCGTTTTCGCCGGAAAACGCGTTTTTGGCCGAAAACGTGTACGTTTGCACTTCCCCGCCACAGGGAAGCTGCTAGCCGGGAATTCTCTGCCTGGTTCTACCCGCTGCCCGGAACGCTACGCAGGGCAAAAGCGATTCTCGTCCTCCGTGCTTGCTTTTTCTCAGAAAGAGCCGTGGTGTGCGTTTTCGCCGGAAAACGCGTTTTCGGCCGAAAACGTGTACGTTTGCACTTCCCCGCCACAGGGAAGCTGCTAGCCGGGAATTCTCTGCCTGGTTCTACCCGCTGCCCGGAACGCTACGCAGGGCAAAAGCGATTCTCGTCCTCCGTGCTTGCTTTTTCTCAGAAAGAGCCGTGGTGTGCGTTTTCGCCGGAAAACGCGTTTTCGGCCGAAAACGTGTACGTTTGCAGTTCCCCGCCACAGGGAAGCTGCTAGCCGGGAATTCTCTGCCTGGTTCTACCCGCTGCCCGGAACGCTACGCAGGGCAAAAGCGATTCTCGTCCTCCGTGCTTGCTTTTTCTCAGAAAGAGCCGTGGTGTGCGTTTTCGCCGAAAACGCGTTTTCGGCCGAAAACGTGTACGTTTGCACTTCCCCGCCACAGGGAAGCTGCTAGCCGGGAATTCTCTGCCTGGTTCTACCCGCTGCCCGTTACGCTAGGCAGGGCAAAAGCGATTCTCGTCCTCCGTGCTTGCTTTTTCTCAGAAAGAGCCGTGGTGTGCGTTTTCGCCGGAAAACGCGTTTTCGGCCGAAAACGTGTACGTTTGCACTTCCCCGCCACAGGGAAGCTGCTAGCCGGGAATTCTCTGCCTGGTTCTACCCGCTGCCCGGAACGCTACGCAGGGCAAAAGCGATTCTCTTCCTCCGTGCTTGCTTTTTCTCAGCAAGAGCCGTGGTGTGCGTTTTCGCCGAAAACGCGTTTTTGGCCGAAAACGTGTACGTTTGCACTTCCCAGCCACAGGGAAGCTGCTAGCCGGGAATTCTCTGCCTGGTTCTACCCGCTGCCCGGAACGCTACGCAGGGCAAAAGCGATTCTCGTCCTCCGTGCTTGCTTTTTCTCAGAAAGAGCCGTGGTGTGCGTTTTCGCCGGAAAATGCGTTTTCGGCCGAAAACGTGTACGTTTGCACTTCCCCGCCACAGGGAAGCTGCTAGCCGGGAATTCTCTGCCTGGTTCTACCCGCTGCCCGGAACGCTACGCAGGGCAAAAGCGATTCTCGTCCTCCGTGCTTGCTTTTTCTCAGAAAGAGCCGTGGTGTGCGTTTTCGCCGGAAAACGCGTTTTTGGCAGAAAACGTGTACGTTTGCACTTCCCCGCCACAGGGAAGCTGCTAGCCGGGAATTCTCTGCCTGGTTCTACCCGCTGCCCGGAACGCTACGCAGGGCAAAAGCGATTCTCGTCCTCCGTGCTTGCTTTTTCTCAGAAAGAGCCGTTGTGTGCTTTTTCGCCGAAAACGCGTTTTTGGCCGAAAACGTGTACGTTTGCACTTCCCAGCCACAGGAAAGCTGCTAGCCGGGAATTCTCTGCCTGGTTCTACCCGCTGCCCGGAACGCTAGGCAGGGCAAAAGCGATTCTCGTCCTCCGTGCTTGCTTTTTCTCAGAAAGAGCCGTGGTGTGCGTTTTCGCCGGAAAACGCGTTTTCGGCCGAAAACGTGTACGTTTGCACTTCCCCGCCACAGGGAAGCTGCTAGCCGGGAATTCTCTGCCTGGTTCTACCCGCTGCCCGGAACGCTACGCAGGGCAAAAGCGATTCTCGTCCTCCGTGCTTGCTTTTTCTCAGAAAGAGCCGTGGTGTGCGTTTTCCCCGGAAAATGCGTTTTCGGCCGAAAACGTGTACGTTTGCACTTCCCCGCCACAGGGAAGCTGCTAGCCGGGAATTCTCTGCCTGGTTCTACCCGCTGCCCGGAACGCTACGCAGGGCAAAAGCGATTCTCGTCCTCCGTGCTTGCTTTTTCTCAGAAAGAGCCGTGGTGTGCGTTTTCGCCGGAAAACGCGTTTTTGGCAGAAAACGTGTACGTTTGCACTTCCCGGCCACAGGGAAGCTGCTAGCCGGGAATTCTCTGCCTGGTTCTACCCGCTGCCCGGAACGCTACGCAGGGCAAAAGCGATTCTCGTCCTCCGTGCTTGCTTTTTCTCAGAAAGAGCCGTTGTGTGCTTTTTCGCCGAAAACGCGTTTTTGGCCGAAAACGTGTACGTTTACACTTCCCAGCCACAGGAAAGCTGCTAGCCGGGAATTCTCTGCCTGGTTCTACCCGCTGCCCGGAACGCTACGCAGGGCAAAAGCGATTCTCGTCCTCCGTGCTTGCTTTTTCTCAGAAAGAGCCGTGGTGTGCGTTTTCGCCGGAAAACGCGTTTTCGGCCGAAAACGTGTACGTTTGCACTTCCCGGCCACAGGGAAGCTGCTAGCCTGGAATTCTCTGCCTGGTTCTACCCGCTGCCCGGAACGCTACGCAGGGCAAAAGCGATTCTCGTCCTCCGTGCTTGCTTTTTCTCAGAAAGAGCCGTGGTGTGCGTTTTCGCCGAAAACGCGTTTTTGGCCGAAAACGTGTACGTTTGCACTTCCCAGCCACAGGGAAGCTGCTAGCCGGGAATTCTCTGCCTGGTTCTACCCGCTGCCCGGAACGCTACGCAGGGCAAAAGCGGTTCTCGTCCTCCGTGCTTGCTTTTTCTCAGAAAGAGCCGTGGTGTGCGTTTTCGCCGGAAAATGCGTTTTCGGCCGAAAACGTGTACGTTTGCACTTCCCCGCCACAGGGAAGCTGCTAGCCGGGAATTCTCTGCCTGGTTCTACCCGCTGCCCGGAACGCTACGCAGGGCAAAAGCGATTCTCGTCCTCCGTGCTTGCTTTTTCTCAGAAAGAGCCGTGGTGTGCGTTTTCGCCGGAAAACGCGTTTTTGGCAGAAAACGTGTACGTTTGCACTTCCCCGCCACAGGGAAGCTGCTAGCCGGGAATTCTCTGCCTGGTTCTACCCGCTGCCCGGAACGCTACGCAGGGCAAAAGCGATTCTCGTCCTCCGTGCTTGCTTTTTCTCAGAAAGAGCCGTTGTGTGCTTTTTCGCCGAAAACGCGTTTTTGGCCGAAAACGTGTACGTTTGCACTTCCCAGCCACAGGAAAGCTGCTAGCCGGGAATTCTCTGCCTGGTTCTACCCGCTGCCCGGAACGCTACGCAGGGCAAAAGCGGTTCTCGTCCTCCGTGCTTGCTTTTTCTCAGAAAGAGCCGTGGTGTGCGTTTTCGCCGGAAAATGCGTTTTCGGCCGAAAACGTGTACGTTTGCACTTCCCCGCCACAGGGAAGCTGCTAGCCGGGAATTCTCTGCCTGGTTCTACCCGCTGCCCGGAACGCTACGCAGGGCAAAAGCGATTCTCGTCCTCCGTGCTTGCTTTTTCTCAGAAAGAGCCGTGGTGTGCGTTTTCGCCGGAAAACGCGTTTTTGGCAGAAAACGTGTACGTTTGCACTTCCCCGCCACAGGAAAGCTGCTAGCCGGGAATTCTCTGCCTGGTTCTACCCGCTGCCCGGAACGCTAGGCAGGGCAAAAGCGATTCTCGTCCTCCGTGCTTGCTTTTTCTCAGAAAGAGCCGTTGTGTGCTTTTTTGCCGAAAACGCGTTTTTGGCCGAAAACGTAACGTTTGCACTTCCCAGCCACAGGAAAGCTGCTAGCCGGGAATTCTCTGCCTGGTTCTACCCGCTGCCCGGAACGCTAGGCAGGGCAAAAGCGATTCTCGTCCTCCGTGCTTGCTTTTTCTCAGAAAGAGCCGTGGTGTGCGTTTTCGCCGGAAAACGCGTTTTCGGCCGAAAACGTGTACGTTTGCACTTCCCCGCCACAGGGAAGCTGCTAGCCGGGAATTCTCTGCCTGGTTCTACCCGCTGCCCGGAACGCTACGCAGGGCAAAAGCGATTCTCGTCCTCCGTGCTTGCTTTTTCTCAGAAAGAGCCGTGGTGTGCGTTTTCGCCGGAAAACGCGTTTTTGGCAGAAAACGTGTACGTTTGCACTTCCCCGCCACAGGGAAGCTGCTAGCCGGGAATTCTCTGCCTGGTTCTACCCGCTGCCCGGAACGCTACGCAGGGCAAAAGCGATTCTCGTCCTCCGTGCTTGCTTTTTCTCAGAAAGAGCCGTTGTGTGCTTTTTCGCCGAAAACGCGTTTTTGGCCGAAAACGTGTACGTTTGCACTTCCCCGCCACAGGGAAGCTGCTAGCCGGGAATTCTCTGCCTGGTTCTACCCGCTGCCCGGAACGCTACGCAGGGCAAAAGCGATTCTCGTCCTCCGTGCTTGCTTTTTCTCAGAAAGAGCCGTGGTGTGCGTTTTCGCCGGAAAACGCGTTTTCGGCCGAAAACGTGTACGTTTGCACTTCCCCGCCACAGGGAAGCTGCTAGCCGGGAATTCTCTGCCTGGTTCTACCCGCTGCCCGGAACGCTACGCAGGGCAAAAGCGGTTCTCGTCCTCCGTGCTTGCTTTTTCTCAGAAAGAGCCGTGGTGTGCGTTTTCGCCGGAAAATGCGTTTTCGGCCGAAAACGTGTACGTTTGCACTTCCCCGCCACAGGGAAGCTGCTAGCCGGGAATTCTCTGCCTGGTTCTACCCGCTGCCCGGAACGCTACGCAGGGCAAAAGCGATTCTCGTCCTCCGTGCTTGCTTTTTCTCAGAAAGAGCCGTGGTGTGCGTTTTCCCCGGAAAACGCGTTTTCGGCCGAAAACGTGTACGTTTGCACTTCCCCGCCACAGGGAAGCTGCTAGCCGGGAATTCTCTGCCTGGTTCTACCCGCTGCCCGGAACGCTAGGCAGGGCAAAAGCGATTCTCGTCCTCCGTGCTTGCTTTTTCTCAGAAAGAGCCGTGGTGTGCGTTTTCGCCGGAAAACGCGTTTTCGGCCGAAAACGTGTACGTTTGCACTTCCCCGCCACAGGGAAGCTGCTAGCCGGGAATTCTCTGCCTGGTTCTACCCGCTGCCCGGAACGCTACGCAGGGCAAAAGCGATTCTCGTCCTCCGTGCTTGCTTTTTCTCAGAAAGAGCCGTGGTGTGCGTTTTCGCCGAAAACGCGTTTTCGGCCGAAAACGTGTACGTTTGCACTTCCCCGCCACAGGGAAGCTGCTAGCCGGGAATTCTCTGCCTGGTTCTAACCGCTGCCCGGAACGCTACGCAGGGCAAAAGCGATTCTCGTCCTCCGTGCTTGCTTTTTCTCAGAAAGAGCCGTGGTGTGCGTTTTCGCCGGAAAACGCGTTTTCGGCCGAAAACGTGTACGTTTGCACTTCCCCGCCACAGGGAAGCTGCTAGCCGGGAATTCTCTGCCTGGTTCTACCCGCTGCCCGGAACGCTACGCAGGGCAAAAGCGATTCTCGTCCTCCGTGCTTGCTTTTTCTCAGAAAGAGCCGTGGTGTGCGTTTTCGCCGAAAACGCGTTTTTGGCCGAAAACGTGTACGTTTGCACTTCCCAGCCACAGGAAAGCTGCTAGCCGGGAATTCTCTGCCTGGTTCTACCCGCTGCCCGGAACGCTACGCAGGGCAAAAGCGGTTCTCGTCCTCCGTGCTTGCTTTTTCTCAGAAAGAGCCGTGGTGTGCGTTTTCGCCGGAAAACGCGTTTTCGGCCGAAAACGTGTACGTTTGCACTTCCCCGCCACAGGGAAGCTGCTAGCCGGGAATTCTCTGCCTGGTTCTACCCGCTGCCCGGAACGCTACGCAGGGCAAAAGCGATTCTCGTCCTCCGTGCTTGCTTTTTCTCAGAAAGAGCCGTGGTGTGCGTTTTCGCCGGAAAACGCGTTTTTGGCAGAAAACGTGTACGTTTGCACTTCCCCGCCACAGGGAAGCTGCTAGCCGGGAATTCTCTGCCTGGTTCTACCCGCTGCCCGGAACGCTACGCAGGGCAAAAGCGATTCTCGTCCTCCGTGCTTGCTTTTTCTCAGAAAGAGCCGTTGTGTGCTTTTTCGCCGAAAACGCGTTTTTGGCCGAAAACGTGTACGTTTGCACTTCCCCGCCACAGGGAAGCTGCTAGCCGGGAATTCTCTGCCTGGTTCTACCCGCTGCCCGGAACGCTAGGCAGGGCAAAAGCGATTCTCGTCCTCCGTGCTTGCTTTTTCTCAGAAAGAGCCGTGGTGTGCGTTTTCGCCGGAAAACGCGTTTTCGGCCGAAAACGTGTACGTTTGCACTTCCCCGCCACAGGGAAGCTGCTAGCCGGGAATTCTCTGCCTGGTTCTACCCGCTGCCCGGAACGCTACGCAGGGCAAAAGCGATTCTCGTCCTCCGTGCTTGCTTTTTCTCAGAAAGAGCCGTGGTGTGCGTTTTCGCCGGAAAACGCGTTTTCGGCCGAAAACGTGTACGTTTGCAGTTCCCCGCCACAGGGAAGCTGCTAGCCGGGAATTCTCTGCCTGGTTCTACCCGCTGCCCGGAACGGTACGCAGGGCAAAAGCGATTCTCGTCCTCCGTGCTTGCTTTTTCTCAGAAAGAGCCGTGGTGTGCGTTTTCGCCGAAAACGCGTTTTCGGCCGAAAACGTGTACGTTTGCACTTCCCCGCCACAGGGAAGCTGCTAGCCGGGAATTCTCTGCCTGGTTCTACCCGCTGCCCGTTACGCTACGCAGGGCAAAAGCGATTCTCGTCCTCCGTGCTTGCTTTTTCTCAGAAAGAGCCGTGGTGTGCGTTTTCCCCGGAAAACGCGTTTTCGGCCGAAAACGTGTACGTTTGCACTTCCCCGCCACAGGGAAGCTGCTAGCCGGGAATTCTCTGCCTGGTTCTACCCGCTGCCCGGAACGCTACGCAGGGCAAAAGCGATTCTCGTCCTCCGTGCTTGCTTTTTCTCAGCAAGAGCCGTGGTGTGCGTTTTCGCCGAAAACGCGTTTTTGGCCGAAAACGTGTACGTTTGCACTTCCCAGCCACAGGGAAGCTGCTAGCCGGGAATTCTCTGCCTGGTTCTACCCGCTGCCCGTTACGCTACGCAGGGCAAAAGCGATTCTCGTCCTCCGTGCTTGCTTTTTCTCAGAAAGAGCCGTTGTGTGCTTTTTCGCCGAAAACGCGTTTTTGGCCGAAAACGTGTACGTTTGCACTTCCCAGCCACAGGAAAGCTGCTAGCCGGGAATTCTCTGCCTGGTTCAACCCGCTGCCCGGAACGCTACGCAGGGCAAAAGCGGTTCTCGTCCTCCGTGCTTGCTTTTTCTCAGAAAGAGCCGTGGTGTGCGTTTTCGCCGGAAAATGCGTTTTCGGCCGAAAACGTGTACGTTTGCACTTCCCCGCCACAGGGAAGCTGCTAGCCGGGAATTCTCTGCCTGGTTCTACCCGCTGCCCGGAACGCTACGCAGGGCAAAAGCGATTCTCGTCCTCCGTGCTTGCTTTTTCTCAGAAAGAGCCGTGGTGTGCGTTTTCGCCGGAAAACGCGTTTTTGGCAGAAAACGTGTACGTTTGCACTTCCCCGCCACAGGGAAGCTGCTAGCCGGGAATTCTCTGCCTGGTTCTACCCGCTGCCCGGAACGCTACGCAGGGCAAAAGCGATTCTCGTCCTCCGTGCTTGCTTTTTCTCAGAAAGAGCCGTGGTGTGCGTTTTCGCCGAAAACGCGTTTTCGGCCGAAGACGTGTACGTTTGCACTTCCCAGCCACAGGGAAGCTGCTAGCCGGGAATTCTCTGCCTGGTTCTACCCGCTGCCCGGAACGCTACGCAGGGCAAAAGCGATTCTCGTCCTCCGTGCTTGCTTTTTCTCAGAAAGAGCCGTGGTGTGCGTTTTCCCCGGAAAACGCGTTTTCGGCCGAAAACGTGTACGTTTGCACTTCCCAGCCACAGGGAAGCTGCTAGCCGGGAATTCTCTGCCTGGTTCTAACCGCTGCCCGGAACGCTACGCAGGGCAAAAGCGATTCTCGTCCTCCGTGCTTGCTTTTTCTCAGAAAGAGCCGTGGTGTGCGTTTTCGCCGAAAACGCGTTTTCGGCCGAAGACGTGTACGTTTGCACTTCCCAGCCACAGGGAAGCTGCTAGCCGGGAATTCTCTGCCTGGTTCTACCCGCTGCCCGGAACGCTACGCAGGGCAAAAGCGATTCTCGTCCTCCGTGCTTGCTTTTTCTCAGAAAGAGCCGTGGTGTGCGTTTTCCCCGGAAAACGCGTTTTCGGCCGAAAACGTGTACGTTTGCACTTCCCAGCCACAGGGAAGCTGCTAGCCGGGAATTCTCTGCCTGGTTCTAACCGCTGCCCGGAACGCTACGCAGGGCAAAAGCGGTTCTCGTCCTCCGTGCTTGCTTTTTCTCAGAAAGAGCCGTGGTGTGCGTTTTCGCCGGAAAATGCGTTTTCGGACGAAAACGTGTACATTTGCACTTCCCCGCCACAGGGAAGCTGCTAGCCGGGAATTCTCTGCCTGGTTCTACCCGCTGCCCGCAACGCTACGCAGGGCAAAAGCGGTTCTCGTCCTCCGTGCTTGCTTTTTCTCAGAAAGAGCCGTGGTGTGCGTTTTCGCCGGAAAATGCGTTTTCGGCCGAAAACGTGTACGTTTGCACTTCCCCGCCACAGGGAAGCTGCTAGCCGGGAATTCTCTGCCTGGTTCTACCCGCTGCCCGGAACGCTACGCAGGGCAAAAGCGATTCTCGTCCTCCGTGCTTGCTTTTTCTCAGAAAGAGCCGTGGTGTGCGTTTTCGCCGGAAAACGCGTTTTTGGCCGAAAACGTGTACGTTTGCACTTCCCCGCCACAGGGAAGCTGCTAGCCGGGAATTCTCTGCCTGGTTCTACCCGCTGCCCGGAACGCTACGCAGGGCAAAAGCGATTCTCGTCCTCCGTGCTTGCTTTTTCTCAGAAAGAGCCGTTGTGTGCTTTTTCGCCGAAAACGCGTTTTTGGCCGAAAACGTGTACGTTTGCACTTCCCCGCCACAGGGAAGCTGCTAGCCGGGAATTCTCTGCCTGGTTCTACCCGCTGCCCGGAACGCTAGGCAGGGCAAAAGCGATTCTCGTCCTCCGTGCTTGCTTTTTCTCAGAAAGAGCCGTGGTGTGCGTTTTCGCCGGAAAACGCGTTTTCGGCCGAAAACGTGTACGTTTGCACTTCCCCGCCACAGGGAAGCTGCTAGCCGGGAATTCTCTGCCTGGTTCTACCCGCTGCCCGGAACGCTACGCAGGGCAAAAGCGATTCTCGTCCTCCGTGCTTGCTTTTTCTCAGAAAGAGCCGTGGTGTGCGTTTTCGCCGGAAAACGCGTTTTCGGCCGAAAACGTGTACGTTTGCACTTCCCCGCCACAGGGAAGCTGCTAGCCGGGAATTCTCTGCCTGGTTCTACCCGCTGCCCGGAACGCTACGCAGGGCAAAAGCGATTCTCGTCCTCCGTGCTTGCTTTTTCTCAGAAAGAGCCGTGGTGTGCGTTTTCGCCGGAAAACGCGTTTTCGGCCGAAAACGTGTACGTTTGCACTTCCCCGCCACAGGGAAGCTGCTAGCCGGGAATTCTCTGCCTGGTTCTACCCGCTGCCCGTTACGCTACGCAGGGCAAAAGCGATTCTCGTCCTCCGTGCTTGCTTTTTCTCAGAAAGAGCCGTGGTGTGCGTTTTCCCCGGAAAACGCGTTTTCGGCCGAAAACGTGTACGTTTGCACTTCCCCGCCACAGGGAAGCTGCTAGCCGGGAATTCTCTGCCTGGTTCTAACCGCTGCCCGGAACGCTACGCAGGGCAAAAGCGATTCTCGTCCTCCGTGCTTGCTTTTTCTCAGAAAGAGCCGTGGTGTGCGTTTTCGCCGAAAACGCGTTTTTGGCAGAAAACGTGTACGTTTGCACTTCCCAGCCACAGGGAAGCTGCTAGCCGGGAATTCTCTGCCTGGTTCTACCCGCTGCCCGGAACGCTACGCAGGGCAAAAGCGATTCTCGTCCTCCGTGCTTGCTTTTTCTCAGAAAGAGCCGTGGTGTGCGTTTTCGCCGAAAACGCGTTTTTGGCAGAAAACGTGTACGTTTGCACTTCCCAGCCACAGGGAAGCTGCTAGCCGGGAATTCTCTGCCTGGTTCTACCCGCTGCCCGGAACGCTAGGCAGGGCAAAAGCGATTCTCGTCCTCCGTGCTTGCTTTTTCTCAGAAAGAGCCGTGGTGTGCGTTTTCCCCGGAAAACGCGTTTTCGGCCGAAAACGTGTACGTTTGCACTTCCCCGCCACAGGGAAGCTGCTAGCCGGGAATTCTCTGCCTGGTTTTACCCGCTGCCCGTTACGCTACGCAGGGCAAAAGCGATTCTCGTCCTCCGTGCTTGCTTTTTCTCAGAAAGAGCCGTGGTGTGCGTTTTCGCCGGAAAACGCGTTTTCGGCCGAAAACGTGTACGTTTGCACTTCCCAGCCACAGGGAAGCTGCTAGCCGGGAATTCTCTGCCTGGTTCTACCCGCTGCCCGGAACGCTACGCAGGGCAAAAGCGATTCTCGTCCTCCGTGCTTGCTTTTTCTCAGAAAGAGCCGTTGTGTGCTTTTTCGCCGAAAACGCGTTTTTGGCCGAAAACGTGTACGTTTGCACTTCCCAGCCACAGGAAAGCTGCTAGCCGGGAATTCTCTGCCTGGTTCTACCCGCTGCCCGGAACGCTACGCAGGGCAAAAGCGATTCTCGTCCTCCGTGCTTGCTTTTTCTCAGAAAGAGCCGTGGTGTGCGTTTTCGCCGGAAAACGCGTTTTTGGCCGAAAACGTGTACGTTTGCACTTCCCCGCCACAGGGAAGCTGCTAGCCGGGAATTCTCTGCCTGGTTCTACCCGCTGCCCGGAACGCTACGCAGGGCAAAAGCGATTCTCGTCCTCCGTGCTTGCTTTTTCTCAGAAAGAGCCGTGGTGTGCGTTTTCGCCGGAAAACGCGTTTTCGGCCGAAAACGTGTACGTTTGCACTTCCCCGCCACAGGGAAGCTGCTAGCCGGGAATTCTCTGCCTGGTTCTACCCGCTGCCCGGAACGCTACGCAGGGCAAAAGCGATTCTCGTCCTCCGTGCTTGCTTTTTCTCAGAAAGAGCCGTGGTGTGCGTTTTCGCCGGAAAACGCGTTTTCGGCCGAAAACGTGTACGTTTGCACTTCCCCGCCACAGGGAAGCTGCTAGCCGGGAATTCTCTGCCTGGTTCTACCCGCTGCCCGGAACGCTACGCAGGGCAAAAGCGATTCTCGTCCTCCGTGCTTGCTTTTTCTCAGAAAGAGCCGTGGTGTGCGTTTTCGCCGGAAAACGCGTTTTCGGCCGAAAACGTGTACGTTTGCACTTCCCCGCCACAGGGAAGCTGCTAGCCGGGAATTCTCTGCCTGGTTCTACCCGCTGCCCGGAACGCTACGCAGGGCAAAAGCGATTCTCGTCCTCCGTGCTTGCTTTTTCTCAGAAAGAGCCGTGGTGTGCGTTTTCGCCGAAAACGCGTTTTTGGCAGAAAACGTGTACGTTTGCACTTCCCAGCCACAGGGAAGCTGCTAGCCGGGAATTCTCTGCCTGGTTCTACCCGCTGCCCGGAACGCTACGCAGGGCAAAAGCGATTCTCGTCCTCCGTGCTTGCTTTTTCTCAGAAAGAGCCGTTGTGTGCTTTTTCGCCGAAAACGCGTTTTTGGCCGAAAACGTGTACGTTTGCACTTCCCAGCCACAGGAAAGCTGCTAGCCGGGAATTCTCTGCCTGGTTCTACCCGCTGCCCGGAACGCTACGCAGGGCAAAAGCGATTTTCGTCCTCCGTGCTTGCTTTTTCTCAGAAAGAGCCGTGGTGTGCGTTTTCGTCGGAAAACGCGTTTTTGGCCGAAAACGTGTACGTTTGCACTTCCCCGCCACAGGGAAGCTGCTAGCCTGGAATTCTCTGCCTGGTTCTACCCGCTGCCCGGAACGCTACGCAGGGCAAAAGCGATTCTCGTCCTCCGTGCTTGCTTTTTCTCAGAAAGAGCCGTGGTGTGCGTTTTCCCCGGAAAACGCGTTTTCGGCCGAAAACGTGTACGTTTGCACTTCCCCGCCACAGGGAAGCTGCTAGCCGGGAATTCTCTGCCTGGTTCTACCCGCTGCCCGGAACGCTACGCAGGGCAAAAGCGATTCTCGTCCTCCGTGCTTGCTTTTTCTCAGAAAGAGCCGTGGTGTGCATTTTCGCCGAAAACGCGTTTTTGGCAGAAAACGTGTACGTTTGCACTTCCCAGCCACAGGGAAGCTGCTAGCCGGGAATTCTCTGCCTGGTTCTACCCGCTGCCCGGAACGCTACGCAGGGCAAAAGCGATTCTCGTCCTCCGTGCTTGCTTTTTCTCAGAAAGAGCCGTGGTGTGCGTTTTCGCCGGAAAACGCGTTTTCGGCCGAAAACGTGTACGTTTGCACTTCCCCGCCACAGGGAAGCTGCTAGCCGGGAATTCTCTGCCTGGTTCTACCCGCTGCCCGGAACGCTACGCAGGGCAAAAGCGATTCTCGTCCTCCGTGCTTGCTTTTTCTCAGAAAGAGCCGTGGTGTGCGTTTTCGCCGGAAAACGCGTTTTCGGCCGAAAACGTGTACGTTTGCACTTCCCGGCCACAGGGAAGCTGCTAGCCGGGAATTCTCTGCCTGGTTCTACCCGCTGCCCGGAACGCTACGCAGGGCAAAAGCGATTCTCGTCCTCCGTGCTTGCTTTTTCTCAGAAAGAGCCGTTGTGTGCGTTTTCGCGGAAAACGCGTTTTCGGCCGAAAACGTGTACGTTTGCACTTCACGGCCACAGGGAAGCTGCTAGCCGGGAATTCTCTGCCTGGTTCTACCCGCTGCCCGGAACGCTACGCAGGGCAAAAGCGGTTCTCGTCCTCCGTGCTTGCTTTTTCTCAGAAAGAGCCGTGGTGTGCGTTTTCGCCGGAAAACGCGTTTTCGGCCGAAAACGTGTACGTTTGCACTTCCCCGCCACAGGGAAGGTGCTAGCCGGGAATTCTCTGCCTGGTTCTACCCGCTGCCCGGAACGCTACGCAGGGCAAAAGAGATTCTCGTCCTCCGTGCTTGCTTTTTCTCAGAAAGAGCCGTGGTGTGCGTTTTCGCCGGAAAACGCGTTTTCGGCCGAAAACGTGTACGTTTGCACTTCCCCGCCACAGGGAAGCTGCTAGCCGGGAATTCTCTGCCTGGTTCTACCCGCTGCCCGGAACGCTACGCAGGGCAAAAGCGATTCTCGTCCTCCGTGCTTGCTTTTTCTCAGAAAGAGCCGTGGTGTGCGTTTTCGCCGGAAAACGCGTTTTCGGCCGAAAACGTGTACGTTTGCACTTCCCCGCCACAGGGAAGCTGCTAGCCGGGAATTCTCTGCCTGGTTCTACCCGCTGCCCGGAACGCTACGCAGGGCAAAAGCGATTCTCGTCCTCCGTGCTTGCTTTTTCTCAGAAAGAGCCGTGGTGTGCGTTTTCGCCGAAAACGCGTTTTCGGCCGAAAACGTGTACGTTTGCACTTCCCCGCCACAGGGAAGCTGCTAGCCGGGAATTCTCTACCTGGTTCTACCCGCTGCCCGGAACGCTACGCAGGGCAAAAGCGGTTCTCGTCCTCCGTGCTTGCTTTTTCTCAGAAAGAGCCGTGGTGTGCGTTTTCGCCGGAAAACGCGTTTTCGGCCGAAAACGTGTACGTTTGCAGTTCCCCGCCACAGGGAAGCTGCTAGCCGGGAATTCTCTGCCTGGTTCTACCCGCTGCCCGGAACGCTACGCAGGGCAAAAGCGATTCTCGTCCTCCGTTCTTGCTTTTTCTCAGAAAGAGCCGTGGTGTGCGTTTTCGCCGGAAAACGCGTTTTCGGCCGAAAACGTGTACGTTTGCACTTCCCCGCCACAGGGAAGCTGCTAGCCGGGAATTCTCTGCCTGGTTCTACCCGCTGCCCGGAACGCTAGGCAGGGCAAAAGCGATTCTCGTCCTCCGTGCTTGCTTTTTCTCAGAAAGAGCCGTGGTGTGCGTTTTCGCCGAAAACGCGTTTTTGGCAGAAAACGTGTACGTTTGCACTTCCCAGCCACAGGGAAGCTGCTAGCCGGGAATTCTCTGCCTGGTTCTACCCGCTGCCCGGAACGCTACGCAGGGCAAAAGCGATTCTCGTCCTCCGTGCTTGCTTTTTCTCATAAAGAGCCGTGGTGCGCTTTTTCGCTGAAAACGCGTTTTCGGCCGAAAACGTGTACGTTTGCACTTCCCGGCCACAGGGAAGCTGCTAGCCGGGAATTCTCTGCCTGGTTCTACCCGCTGCCCGGAACGCTACGCAGGGCAAAAGCGATTCTCGTCCTCCGTGCTTGCTTTTTCTCAGAAAGAGCCGTGGTGTGCGTTTTCGCCGGAAAACGCGTTTTCGGCCGAAAACGTGTACGTTTGCACTTCCCCGCCACAGGGAAGCTGCTAGCCGGGAATTCTCTGCCTGGTTCTACCCGCTGCCCGGAACGCTACGCAGGGCAAAAGCGATTCTCGTCCTCCGTGCTTGCTTTTTCTCAGAAAGAGCCGTGGTGTGCGTTTTCGCCGTAAAACGCGTTTTCGGCCGAAAACGTGTACGTTTGCACTTCCCCGCCACAGGGAAGCTGCTAGCCGGGAATTCTCTGCCTGGTTCTACCCGCTGCCCGGAACGCTACGCAGGGCAAAAGCGATTCTCGTCCTCCGTGCTTGCTTTTTCTCAGAAAGAGCCGTGGTGTGCGTTTTCGCCGAAAACACGTTTTTGGCAGAAAACGTGTACGTTTGCACTTCCCAGCCACAGGGAAGCTGCTAGCCGGGAATTCTCTGCCTGGTTCTACCCGCTGCCCGGAACGCTACGCAGGGCAAAAGCGATTCTCGTCCTCCGTGCTTGCTTTTTCTCAGAAAGAGCCGTGGGGCGCTTTTTCGCTGAAAACGCGTTTTCGGCCGAAAACGTGTACGTTTGCACTTCCCGGCCACAGGGAAGCTGCTAGCCGGGAATTCTCTGCCTGGTTCTACCCGCTGCCCGGAACGCTACGCAGGGCAAAAGCGATTCTCGTCCTCCGTGCTTGCTTTTTCTCAGAAAGAGCCGTGGTGTGCGTTTTCCCCGGAAAACGCGTTTTCGGCCGAAAACGTGTACGTTTGCACTTCCCCGCCACAGGGAAGCTGCTAGCCGGGAATTCTCTGCCTGGTTCTACCCGCTGCCCGGAACGCTACGCAGGGCAAAAGCGATTCTCGTCCTCCGTGCTTGCTTTTTCTCAGAAAGAGCCGTGGTGTGCGTTTTCGCCGGAAAACGCGTTTTCGGCCGAAAACGTGTACGTTTGCACTTCCCCGCCACAGGGAAGCTGCTAGCCGGGAATTCTCTGCCTGGTTCTACCCGCTGCCCGGAACGCTACGCAGGGCAAAAGCGATTCTCGTCCTCCGTGCTTGCTTTTTCTCAGAAAGAGCCGTGGTGTGCGTTTTCGCCGGAAAACGCGTTTTCGGCCGAAAACGTGTACGTTTGCACTTCCCCGCCACAGGGAAGCTGCTAGCCGGGAATTCTCTGCCTGGTTCTACCCGCTGCCCGTTACGCTACGCAGGGCAAAAGCGATTCTCGTCCTCCGTGCTTGCTTTTTCTCAGAAAGAGCCGTGGTGTGCGTTTTCGCCGAAAAGGCGTTTTTGGCAGAAAACGTGTACGTTTGCACTTCCCCGCCACAGGGAAGCTGCTAGCCGGGAATTCTCTGCCTGGTTCTACCCGCTGCCCGGAACGCTACGCAGGGCAAAAGCGATTCTCGTCCTCCGTGCTTGCTTTTTCTCAGAAAGAGCCGTGGTGTGCGTTTTCGCCGAAAAGGCGTTTTTGGCAGAAAACGTGTACGTTTGCACTTCCCGGCCACAGGGAAGCTGCTAGCCGGGAATTCTCTGCCTGGTTCTACCCGCTGCCCGGAACGCTACGCAGGGCAAAAGCGATTCTCGTCCTCCGTGCTTGCTTTTTCTCAGAAAGAGCCGTGGTGTGCTTTTTCGCCGGAAAACGCGTTTTCGGCCGAAAACGTGTACGTTTGCACTTCCCCGCCACAGGGAAGCTGCTAGCCGGGAATTCTCTGCCTGGTTCTACCCGCTGCCCGGAACGCTAGGCAGGGCAAAAGCGATTCTCGTCCTCCGTGCTTGCTTTTTCTCAGAAAGAGCCGTGGTGTGCGTTTTCCCCGGAAAACGCGTTTTCGGCCGAAAACGTGTACGTTTGCACTTCCCCGCCACAGGGAAGCTGCTAGCCGGGAATTCTCTGCCTGGTTCTACCCGCTGCCCGGAACGCTACGCAGGGCAAAAGCGATTCTCGTCCTCCGTGCTTGCTTTTTCTCAGAAAGAGCCGTTGTGTGCTTTTTCGCTGAAAACGCGTTTTTGGCCGAAAACGTGTACGTTTACACTTCCCCGCCACAGGGAAGCTGCTAGCCGGGAATTCTCTGCCTGGTTCTACCCGCTGCCCGGAACGCTAGGCAGGGCAAAAGCGATTCTCGTCCTCCGTGCTTGCTTTTTCTCAGAAAGAGCCGTGGTGTGCGTTTTCGCCGGAAAACGCGTTTTCGGCCGAAAACGTGTACGTTTGCACTTCCCCGCCACAGGGAAGCTGCTAGCCGGGAATTCTCTGCCTGGTTCTACCCGCTGCCCGGAACGCTACGCAGGGCAAAAGCGATTCTCGTCCTCCGTGCTTGCTTTTTCTCAGAAAGAGCCGTGGTGTGCTTTTTCGCCGAAAACGCGTTTTCGGCCGAAAACGTGTACGTTTGCACTTCCCGGCCACAGGGAAGCTGCTAGCCGGGAATTCTCTGCCTGGTTCTACCCGCTGCCCGGAACGCTACGCAGGGCAAAAGCGATTCTCGTCCTCCGTGCTTGCTTTTTCTCAGAAAGAGCCGTTGTGTGCTTTTTCGCCGAAAACGCGTTTTTGGCCGAAAACGTGTACGTTTGCACTTCCCAGCCACAGGGAAGCTGCTAGCCGGGAATTCTCTGCCTGGTTCTACCCGCTGCCCGGAACGCTACGCAGGGCAAAAGCGATTCTCGTCCTCCGTGCTTGCTTTTTCTCAGAAAGAGCCGTGGTGTGCGTTTTCGCCGGAAAACGCGTTTTCGGCCGAAAACGTGTACGTTTGCACTTCCCCGCCACAGGGAAGCTGCTAGCCGGGAATTCTCTGCCTGGTTCTACCCGCTGCCCGGAACGCTACGCAGGGCAAAAGCGATTCTCGTCCTCCGTGCTTGCTTTTTCTCAGAAAGAGCCGTTGTGTGCTTTTTCGCTGAAAACGCGTTTTTGGCCGAAAACGTGTACGTTTACACTTCCCCGCCACAGGGAAGCTGCTAGCCGGGAATTCTCTGCCTGGTTCTACCCGCTGCCCGGAACGCTAGGCAGGGCAAAAGCGATTCTCGTCCTCCGTGCTTGCTTTTTCTCAGAAAGAGCCGTGGTGTGCGTTTTCGCCGGAAAACGCGTTTTCGGCCGAAAACGTGTACGTTTGCACTTCCCCGCCACAGGGAAGCTGCTAGCCGGGAATTCTCTGCCTGGTTCTACCCGCTGCCCGGAACGCTACGCAGGGTAAAAGCGATTCTCGTCCTCCGTGCTTGCTTTTTCTCAGAAAGAGCCGTGGTGTGCGTTTTCCCCGGAAAACGCGTTTTCGGCCGAAAACGTGTACGTTTGCACTTCCCCGCCACAGGGAAGCTGCTAGCCGGGAATTCTCTGCCTGGTTCTACCCGCTGCCCGGAACGCTACGCAGGGCAAAAGCGATTCTCGTCCTCCGTGCTTGCTTTTTCTCAGAAAGAGCCGTTGTGTGCTTTTTCGCCGAAAACGCGTTTTTGGCCGAAAACGTGTACGTTTGCACTTCCCAGCCACAGGAAATCTGCTAGCCGGGAATTCTCTGCCTGGTTCTACCCGCTGCCCGGAACGCTACGCAGGGCAAAAGCGGTTCTCGTCCTCCGTGCTTGCTTTTTCTCAGAAAGAGCCGTGGTGTGCGTTTTCGCCGGAAAATGCGTTTTCGGCCGAAAACGTGTACGTTTGCACTTCCCCGCCACAGGGAAGCTGCTAGCCGGGAATTCTCTGCCTGGTTCTACCCGCTGCCCGGAACGCTACGCAGGGCAAAAGCGATTCTCGTCCTCCGTGCTTGCTTTTTCTCAGAAAGAGCCGTGGTGTGCGTTTTCGCCGGAAAACGCGTTTTTGGCAGAAAACGTGTACGTTTGCACTTCCCCGCCACAGGGAAGCTGCTAGCCGGGAATTCTCTGCCTGGTTCTACCCGCTGCCCGGAACGCTACGCAGGGCAAAAGCGATTCTCGTCCTCCGTGCTTGCTTTTTCTCAGAAAGAGCCGTTGTGTGCTTTTTTGCCGAAAACGCGTTTTTGGCCGAAAACGTGTACGTTTGCACTTCCCAGCCACAGGAAAGCTGCTAGCCGGGAATTCTCTACCTGGTTCTACCCGCTGCCCGGAACGCTACGCAGGGCAAAAGCGATTCTCGTCCTCCGTGCTTGCTTTTTCTCAGAAAGAGCCGTGGTGTGCGTTTTCGCCGGAAAACGCGTTTTCGGCCGAAAACGTGTACGTTTGCACTTCCCCGCCACAGGGAAGCTGCTAGCCGGGAATTCTCTGCCTGGTTCTACCCGCTGCCCGGAACGCTACGCAGGGCAAAAGCGATTCTCGTCCTCCGTGCTTGCTTTTTCTCAGAAAGAGCCGTGGTGTGCGTTTTCGCCGGAAAACGCGTTTTTGGCAGAAAACGTGTACGTTTGCACTTCCCCGCCACAGGGAAGCTGCTAGCCGGGAATTCTCTGCCTGGTTCTACCCGCTGCCCGGAACGCTACGCAGGGCAAAAGCGATTCTCGTCCTCCGTGCTTGCTTTTTCTCAGAAAGAGCCGTTGTGTGCTTTTTCGCCGAAAACGCGTTTTTGGCCGAAAACGTGTACGTTTGCACTTCCCCGCCACAGGGAAGCTGCTAGCCGGGAATTCTCTGCCTGGTTCTACCCGCTGCCCGGAACGCTACGCAGGGCAAAAGCGATTCTCGTCCTCCGTGCTTGCTTTTTCTCAGAAAGAGCCGTGGTGTGCGTTTTCGCCGGAAAACGCGTTTTCGGCCGAAAACGTGTACGTTTGCACTTCCCCGCCACAGGGAAGCTGCTAGCCGGGAATTCTCTGCCTGGTTCTACCCGCTGCCCGGAACGCTACGCAGGGCAAAAGCGATTCTCGTCCTCCGTGCTTGCTTTTTCTCAGCAAGAGCCGTGGTGTGCGTTTTCGCCGAAAACGCGTTTTTGGCCGAAAACGTGTACGTTTGCACTTCCCAGCCACAGGGAAGCTGCTAGCCGGGAATTCTCTGCCTGGTTCTACCCGCTGCCCGGAACGCTACGCAGGGCAAAAGCGATTCTCGTCCTCCGTGCTTGCTTTTTCTCAGAAAGAGCCGTTGTGTGCTTTTTCGCCGAAAACGCGTTTTTGGCCGAAAACGTGTACGTTTGCACTTCCCCGCCACAGGAAAGCTGCTAGCCGGGAATTCTCTGCCTGGTTCAACCCGCTGCCCGGAACGCTACGCAGGGCAAAAGCGGTTCTCGTCCTCCGTGCTTGCTTTTTCTCAGAAAGAGCCGTGGTGTGCGTTTTCGCCGGAAAATGCGTTTTCGGCCGAAAACGTGTACGTTTGCACTTCCCCGCCACAGGGAAGCTGCTAGCCGGGAATTCTCTGCCTGGTTCTACCCGCTGCCCGGAACGCTACGCAGGGCAAAAGCGATTCTCGTCCTCCGTGCTTGCTTTTTCTCAGAAAGAGCCGTGGTGTGCGTTTTCCCCGGAAAACGCGTTTTCGGCCGAAAACGTGTACGTTTGCACTTCCCCGCCACAGGGAAGCTGCTAGCCGGGAATTCTCTGCCTGGTTCTACCCGCTGCCCGGAACGCTAGGCAGGGCAAAAGCGATTCTCGTCCTCCGTGCTTGCTTTTTCTCAGAAAGAGCCGTGGTGTGCGTTTTCGCCGGAAAACGCGTTTTCGGCCGAAAACGTGTACGTTTGCACTTCCCCGCCACAGGGAAGCTGCTAGCCGGGAATTCTCTGCCTGGTTCTACCCGCTGCCCGGAACGCTACGCAGGGCAAAAGCGATTCTCGTCCTCCGTGCTTGCTTTTTCTCAGAAAGAGCCGTGGTGTGCGTTTTCGCCGAAAACGCGTTTTCGGCCGAAAACGTGTACGTTTGCACTTCCCCGCCACAGGGAAGCTGCTAGCCGGGAATTCTCTGCCTGGTTCTACCCGCTGCCCGGAACGCTACGCAGGGCAAAAGCGATTCTCGTCCTCCGTGCTTGCTTTTTCTCAGAAAGAGCCGTTGTGTGCTTTTTCGCCGAAAACGCGTTTTTGGCCGAAAACGTGTACGTTTGCACTTCCCAGCCACAGGAAAGCTGCTAGCCGGGAATTCTCTGCCTGGTTCTACCCGCTGCCCGGAACGCTACGCAGGGCAAAAGCGGTTCTCGTCCTCCGTGCTTGCTTTTTCTCAGAAAGAGCCGTGGTGTGCGTTTTCGCCGGAAAATGCGTTTTCGGCCGAAAACGTGTACGTTTGCACTTCCCCGCCACAGGGAAGCTGCTAGCCGGGAATTCTCTGCCTGGTTCTACCCGCTGCCCGGAACGCTACGCAGGGCAAAAGCGATTCTCGTCCTCCGTGCTTGCTTTTTCTCAGAAAGAGCCGTGGTGTGCGTTTTCGCCGGAAAACGCGTTTTTGGCAGAAAACGTGTACGTTTGCACTTCCCCGCCACAGGAAAGCTGCTAGCCGGGAATTCTCTGCCTGGTTCTACCCGCTGCCCGGAACGCTAGGCAGGGCAAAAGCGATTCTCGTCCTCCGTGCTTGCTTTTTCTCAGAAAGAGCCGTTGTGTGCTTTTTTGCCGAAAACGCGTTTTTGGCCGAAAACGTAACGTTTGCACTTCCCAGCCACAGGAAAGCTGCTAGCCGGGAATTCTCTGCCTGGTTCTACCCGCTGCCCGGAACGCTAGGCAGGGCAAAAGCGATTCTCGTCCTCCGTGCTTGCTTTTTCTCAGAAAGAGCCGTGGTGTGCGTTTTCGCCGGAAAACGCGTTTTCGGCCGAAAACGTGTACGTTTGCACTTCCCCGCCACAGGGAAGCTGCTAGCCGGGAATTCTCTGCCTGGTTCTACCCGCTGCCCGGAACGCTACGCAGGGCAAAAGCGATTCTCGTCCTCCGTGCTTGCTTTTTCTCAGAAAGAGCCGTGGTGTGCGTTTTCGCCGGAAAACGCGTTTTTGGCAGAAAACGTGTACGTTTGCACTTCCCCGCCACAGGGAAGCTGCTAGCCGGGAATTCTCTGCCTGGTTCTACCCGCTGCCCGGAACGCTACGCAGGGCAAAAGCGATTCTCGTCCTCCGTGCTTGCTTTTTCTCAGAAAGAGCCGTTGTGTGCTTTTTCGCCGAAAACGCGTTTTTGGCCGAAAACGTGTACGTTTGCACTTCCCCGCCACAGGGAAGCTGCTAGCCGGGAATTCTCTGCCTGGTTCTACCCGCTGCCCGGAACGCTACGCAGGGCAAAAGCGATTCTCGTCCTCCGTGCTTGCTTTTTCTCAGAAAGAGCCGTGGTGTGCGTTTTCGCCGGAAAACGCGTTTTCGGCCGAAAACGTGTACGTTTGCACTTCCCCGCCACAGGGAAGCTGCTAGCCGGGAATTCTCTGCCTGGTTCTACCCGCTGCCCGGAACGCTACGCAGGGCAAAAGCGGTTCTCGTCCTCCGTGCTTGCTTTTTCTCAGAAAGAGCCGTGGTGTGCGTTTTCGCCGGAAAATGCGTTTTCGGCCGAAAACGTGTACGTTTGCACTTCCCCGCCACAGGGAAGCTGCTAGCCGGGAATTCTCTGCCTGGTTCTACCCGCTGCCCGGAACGCTACGCAGGGCAAAAGCGATTCTCGTCCTCCGTGCTTGCTTTTTCTCAGAAAGAGCCGTGGTGTGCGTTTTCCCCGGAAAACGCGTTTTCGGCCGAAAACGTGTACGTTTGCACTTCCCCGCCACAGGGAAGCTGCTAGCCGGGAATTCTCTGCCTGGTTCTACCCGCTGCCCGGAACGCTAGGCAGGGCAAAAGCGATTCTCGTCCTCCGTGCTTGCTTTTTCTCAGAAAGAGCCGTGGTGTGCGTTTTCGCCGGAAAACGCGTTTTCGGCCGAAAACGTGTACGTTTGCACTTCCCCGCCACAGGGAAGCTGCTAGCCGGGAATTCTCTGCCTGGTTCTACCCGCTGCCCGGAACGCTACGCAGGGCAAAAGCGATTCTCGTCCTCCGTGCTTGCTTTTTCTCAGAAAGAGCCGTGGTGTGCGTTTTCGCCGAAAACGCGTTTTCGGCCGAAAACGTGTACGTTTGCACTTCCCCGCCACAGGGAAGCTGCTAGCCGGGAATTCTCTGCCTGGTTCTAACCGCTGCCCGGAACGCTACGCAGGGCAAAAGCGATTCTCGTCCTCCGTGCTTGCTTTTTCTCAGAAAGAGCCGTGGTGTGCGTTTTCGCCGGAAAACGCGTTTTCGGCCGAAAACGTGTACGTTTGCACTTCCCCGCCACAGGGAAGCTGCTAGCCGGGAATTCTCTGCCTGGTTCTACCCGCTGCCCGGAACGCTACGCAGGGCAAAAGCGATTCTCGTCCTCCGTGCTTGCTTTTTCTCAGAAAGAGCCGTGGTGTGCGTTTTCGCCGAAAACGCGTTTTTGGCCGAAAACGTGTACGTTTGCACTTCCCAGCCACAGGAAAGCTGCTAGCCGGGAATTCTCTGCCTGGTTCTACCCGCTGCCCGGAACGCTACGCAGGGCAAAAGCGGTTCTCGTCCTCCGTGCTTGCTTTTTCTCAGAAAGAGCCGTGGTGTGCGTTTTCGCCGGAAAACGCGTTTTCGGCCGAAAACGTGTACGTTTGCACTTCCCCGCCACAGGGAAGCTGCTAGCCGGGAATTCTCTGCCTGGTTCTACCCGCTGCCCGGAACGCTACGCAGGGCAAAAGCGATTCTCGTCCTCCGTGCTTGCTTTTTCTCAGAAAGAGCCGTGGTGTGCGTTTTCGCCGGAAAACGCGTTTTTGGCAGAAAACGTGTACGTTTGCACTTCCCCGCCACAGGGAAGCTGCTAGCCGGGAATTCTCTGCCTGGTTCTACCCGCTGCCCGGAACGCTACGCAGGGCAAAAGCGATTCTCGTCCTCCGTGCTTGCTTTTTCTCAGAAAGAGCCGTTGTGTGCTTTTTCGCCGAAAACGCGTTTTTGGCCGAAAACGTGTACGTTTGCACTTCCCCGCCACAGGGAAGCTGCTAGCCGGGAATTCTCTGCCTGGTTCTACCCGCTGCCCGGAACGCTAGGCAGGGCAAAAGCGATTCTCGTCCTCCGTGCTTGCTTTTTCTCAGAAAGAGCCGTGGTGTGCGTTTTCGCCGGAAAACGCGTTTTCGGCCGAAAACGTGTACGTTTGCACTTCCCCGCCACAGGGAAGCTGCTAGCCGGGAATTCTCTGCCTGGTTCTACCCGCTGCCCGGAACGCTACGCAGGGCAAAAGCGATTCTCGTCCTCCGTGCTTGCTTTTTCTCAGAAAGAGCCGTGGTGTGCGTTTTCGCCGGAAAACGCGTTTTCGGCCGAAAACGTGTACGTTTGCAGTTCCCCGCCACAGGGAAGCTGCTAGCCGGGAATTCTCTGCCTGGTTCTACCCGCTGCCCGGAACGGTACGCAGGGCAAAAGCGATTCTCGTCCTCCGTGCTTGCTTTTTCTCAGAAAGAGCCGTGGTGTGCGTTTTCGCCGAAAACGCGTTTTCGGCCGAAAACGTGTACGTTTGCACTTCCCCGCCACAGGGAAGCTGCTAGCCGGGAATTCTCTGCCTGGTTCTACCCGCTGCCCGTTACGCTACGCAGGGCAAAAGCGATTCTCGTCCTCCGTGCTTGCTTTTTCTCAGAAAGAGCCGTGGTGTGCGTTTTCCCCGGAAAACGCGTTTTCGGCCGAAAACGTGTACGTTTGCACTTCCCCGCCACAGGGAAGCTGCTAGCCGGGAATTCTCTGCCTGGTTCTACCCGCTGCCCGGAACGCTACGCAGGGCAAAAGCGATTCTCGTCCTCCGTGCTTGCTTTTTCTCAGCAAGAGCCGTGGTGTGCGTTTTCGCCGAAAACGCGTTTTTGGCCGAAAACGTGTACGTTTGCACTTCCCAGCCACAGGGAAGCTGCTAGCCGGGAATTCTCTGCCTGGTTCTACCCGCTGCCCGTTACGCTACGCAGGGCAAAAGCGATTCTCGTCCTCCGTGCTTGCTTTTTCTCAGAAAGAGCCGTTGTGTGCTTTTTCGCCGAAAACGCGTTTTTGGCCGAAAACGTGTACGTTTGCACTTCCCAGCCACAGGAAAGCTGCTAGCCGGGAATTCTCTGCCTGGTTCAACCCGCTGCCCGGAACGCTACGCAGGGCAAAAGCGGTTCTCGTCCTCCGTGCTTGCTTTTTCTCAGAAAGAGCCGTGGTGTGCGTTTTCGCCGGAAAATGCGTTTTCGGCCGAAAACGTGTACGTTTGCACTTCCCCGCCACAGGGAAGCTGCTAGCCGGGAATTCTCTGCCTGGTTCTACCCGCTGCCCGGAACGCTACGCAGGGCAAAAGCGATTCTCGTCCTCCGTGCTTGCTTTTTCTCAGAAAGAGCCGTGGTGTGCGTTTTCGCCGGAAAACGCGTTTTTGGCAGAAAACGTGTACGTTTGCACTTCCCCGCCACAGGGAAGCTGCTAGCCGGGAATTCTCTGCCTGGTTCTACCCGCTGCCCGGAACGCTACGCAGGGCAAAAGCGATTCTCGTCCTCCGTGCTTGCTTTTTCTCAGAAAGAGCCGTGGTGTGCGTTTTCGCCGAAAACGCGTTTTCGGCCGAAGACGTGTACGTTTGCACTTCCCAGCCACAGGGAAGCTGCTAGCCGGGAATTCTCTGCCTGGTTCTACCCGCTGCCCGGAACGCTACGCAGGGCAAAAGCGATTCTCGTCCTCCGTGCTTGCTTTTTCTCAGAAAGAGCCGTGGTGTGCGTTTTCCCCGGAAAACGCGTTTTCGGCCGAAAACGTGTACGTTTGCACTTCCCAGCCACAGGGAAGCTGCTAGCCGGGAATTCTCTGCCTGGTTCTAACCGCTGCCCGGAACGCTACGCAGGGCAAAAGCGATTCTCGTCCTCCGTGCTTGCTTTTTCTCAGAAAGAGCCGTGGTGTGCGTTTTCGCCGAAAACGCGTTTTCGGCCGAAGACGTGTACGTTTGCACTTCCCAGCCACAGGGAAGCTGCTAGCCGGGAATTCTCTGCCTGGTTCTACCCGCTGCCCGGAACGCTACGCAGGGCAAAAGCGATTCTCGTCCTCCGTGCTTGCTTTTTCTCAGAAAGAGCCGTGGTGTGCGTTTTCCCCGGAAAACGCGTTTTCGGCCGAAAACGTGTACGTTTGCACTTCCCAGCCACAGGGAAGCTGCTAGCCGGGAATTCTCTGCCTGGTTCTAACCGCTGCCCGGAACGCTACGCAGGGCAAAAGCGGTTCTCGTCCTCCGTGCTTGCTTTTTCTCAGAAAGAGCCGTGGTGTGCGTTTTCGCCGGAAAATGCGTTTTCGGACGAAAACGTGTACATTTGCACTTCCCCGCCACAGGGAAGCTGCTAGCCGGGAATTCTCTGCCTGGTTCTACCCGCTGCCCGCAACGCTACGCAGGGCAAAAGCGGTTCTCGTCCTCCGTGCTTGCTTTTTCTCAGAAAGAGCCGTGGTGTGCGTTTTCGCCGGAAAATGCGTTTTCGGCCGAAAACGTGTACGTTTGCACTTCCCCGCCACAGGGAAGCTGCTAGCCGGGAATTCTCTGCCTGGTTCTACCCGCTGCCCGGAACGCTACGCAGGGCAAAAGCGATTCTCGTCCTCCGTGCTTGCTTTTTCTCAGAAAGAGCCGTGGTGTGCGTTTTCGCCGGAAAACGCGTTTTTGGCCGAAAACGTGTACGTTTGCACTTCCCCGCCACAGGGAAGCTGCTAGCCGGGAATTCTCTGCCTGGTTCTACCCGCTGCCCGGAACGCTACGCAGGGCAAAAGCGATTCTCGTCCTCCGTGCTTGCTTTTTCTCAGAAAGAGCCGTTGTGTGCTTTTTCGCCGAAAACGCGTTTTTGGCCGAAAACGTGTACGTTTGCACTTCCCCGCCACAGGGAAGCTGCTAGCCGGGAATTCTCTGCCTGGTTCTACCCGCTGCCCGGAACGCTAGGCAGGGCAAAAGCGATTCTCGTCCTCCGTGCTTGCTTTTTCTCAGAAAGAGCCGTGGTGTGCGTTTTCGCCGGAAAACGCGTTTTCGGCCGAAAACGTGTACGTTTGCACTTCCCCGCCACAGGGAAGCTGCTAGCCGGGAATTCTCTGCCTGGTTCTACCCGCTGCCCGGAACGCTACGCAGGGCAAAAGCGATTCTCGTCCTCCGTGCTTGCTTTTTCTCAGAAAGAGCCGTGGTGTGCGTTTTCGCCGGAAAACGCGTTTTCGGCCGAAAACGTGTACGTTTGCACTTCCCCGCCACAGGGAAGCTGCTAGCCGGGAATTCTCTGCCTGGTTCTACCCGCTGCCCGGAACGCTACGCAGGGCAAAAGCGATTCTCGTCCTCCGTGCTTGCTTTTTCTCAGAAAGAGCCGTGGTGTGCGTTTTCGCCGGAAAACGCGTTTTCGGCCGAAAACGTGTACGTTTGCACTTCCCCGCCACAGGGAAGCTGCTAGCCGGGAATTCTCTGCCTGGTTCTACCCGCTGCCCGTTACGCTACGCAGGGCAAAAGCGATTCTCGTCCTCCGTGCTTGCTTTTTCTCAGAAAGAGCCGTGGTGTGCGTTTTCCCCGGAAAACGCGTTTTCGGCCGAAAACGTGTACGTTTGCACTTCCCCGCCACAGGGAAGCTGCTAGCCGGGAATTCTCTGCCTGGTTCTAACCGCTGCCCGGAACGCTACGCAGGGCAAAAGCGATTCTCGTCCTCCGTGCTTGCTTTTTCTCAGAAAGAGCCGTGGTGTGCGTTTTCGCCGAAAACGCGTTTTTGGCAGAAAACGTGTACGTTTGCACTTCCCAGCCACAGGGAAGCTGCTAGCCGGGAATTCTCTGCCTGGTTCTACCCGCTGCCCGGAACGCTACGCAGGGCAAAAGCGATTCTCGTCCTCCGTGCTTGCTTTTTCTCAGAAAGAGCCGTGGTGTGCGTTTTCGCCGAAAACGCGTTTTTGGCAGAAAACGTGTACGTTTGCACTTCCCAGCCACAGGGAAGCTGCTAGCCGGGAATTCTCTGCCTGGTTCTACCCGCTGCCCGGAACGCTAGGCAGGGCAAAAGCGATTCTCGTCCTCCGTGCTTGCTTTTTCTCAGAAAGAGCCGTGGTGTGCGTTTTCCCCGGAAAACGCGTTTTCGGCCGAAAACGTGTACGTTTGCACTTCCCCGCCACAGGGAAGCTGCTAGCCGGGAATTCTCTGCCTGGTTTTACCCGCTGCCCGTTACGCTACGCAGGGCAAAAGCGATTCTCGTCCTCCGTGCTTGCTTTTTCTCAGAAAGAGCCGTGGTGTGCGTTTTCGCCGGAAAACGCGTTTTCGGCCGAAAACGTGTACGTTTGCACTTCCCAGCCACAGGGAAGCTGCTAGCCGGGAATTCTCTGCCTGGTTCTACCCGCTGCCCGGAACGCTACGCAGGGCAAAAGCGATTCTCGTCCTCCGTGCTTGCTTTTTCTCAGAAAGAGCCGTTGTGTGCTTTTTCGCCGAAAACGCGTTTTTGGCCGAAAACGTGTACGTTTGCACTTCCCAGCCACAGGAAAGCTGCTAGCCGGGAATTCTCTGCCTGGTTCTACCCGCTGCCCGGAACGCTACGCAGGGCAAAAGCGATTCTCGTCCTCCGTGCTTGCTTTTTCTCAGAAAGAGCCGTGGTGTGCGTTTTCGCCGGAAAACGCGTTTTTGGCCGAAAACGTGTACGTTTGCACTTCCCCGCCACAGGGAAGCTGCTAGCCGGGAATTCTCTGCCTGGTTCTACCCGCTGCCCGGAACGCTACGCAGGGCAAAAGCGATTCTCGTCCTCCGTGCTTGCTTTTTCTCAGAAAGAGCCGTGGTGTGCGTTTTCGCCGGAAAACGCGTTTTCGGCCGAAAACGTGTACGTTTGCACTTCCCCGCCACAGGGAAGCTGCTAGCCGGGAATTCTCTGCCTGGTTCTACCCGCTGCCCGGAACGCTACGCAGGGCAAAAGCGATTCTCGTCCTCCGTGCTTGCTTTTTCTCAGAAAGAGCCGTGGTGTGCGTTTTCGCCGGAAAACGCGTTTTCGGCCGAAAACGTGTACGTTTGCACTTCCCCGCCACAGGGAAGCTGCTAGCCGGGAATTCTCTGCCTGGTTCTACCCGCTGCCCGGAACGCTACGCAGGGCAAAAGCGATTCTCGTCCTCCGTGCTTGCTTTTTCTCAGAAAGAGCCGTGGTGTGCGTTTTCGCCGGAAAACGCGTTTTCGGCCGAAAACGTGTACGTTTGCACTTCCCCGCCACAGGGAAGCTGCTAGCCGGGAATTCTCTGCCTGGTTCTACCCGCTGCCCGGAACGCTACGCAGGGCAAAAGCGATTCTCGTCCTCCGTGCTTGCTTTTTCTCAGAAAGAGCCGTGGTGTGCGTTTTCGCCGAAAACGCGTTTTTGGCAGAAAACGTGTACGTTTGCACTTCCCAGCCACAGGGAAGCTGCTAGCCGGGAATTCTCTGCCTGGTTCTACCCGCTGCCCGGAACGCTACGCAGGGCAAAAGCGATTCTCGTCCTCCGTGCTTGCTTTTTCTCAGAAAGAGCCGTTGTGTGCTTTTTCGCCGAAAACGCGTTTTTGGCCGAAAACGTGTACGTTTGCACTTCCCAGCCACAGGAAAGCTGCTAGCCGGGAATTCTCTGCCTGGTTCTACCCGCTGCCCGGAACGCTACGCAGGGCAAAAGCGATTTTCGTCCTCCGTGCTTGCTTTTTCTCAGAAAGAGCCGTGGTGTGCGTTTTCGTCGGAAAACGCGTTTTTGGCCGAAAACGTGTACGTTTGCACTTCCCCGCCACAGGGAAGCTGCTAGCCTGGAATTCTCTGCCTGGTTCTACCCGCTGCCCGGAACGCTACGCAGGGCAAAAGCGATTCTCGTCCTCCGTGCTTGCTTTTTCTCAGAAAGAGCCGTGGTGTGCGTTTTCCCCGGAAAACGCGTTTTCGGCCGAAAACGTGTACGTTTGCACTTCCCCGCCACAGGGAAGCTGCTAGCCGGGAATTCTCTGCCTGGTTCTACCCGCTGCCCGGAACGCTACGCAGGGCAAAAGCGATTCTCGTCCTCCGTGCTTGCTTTTTCTCAGAAAGAGCCGTGGTGTGCATTTTCGCCGAAAACGCGTTTTTGGCAGAAAACGTGTACGTTTGCACTTCCCAGCCACAGGGAAGCTGCTAGCCGGGAATTCTCTGCCTGGTTCTACCCGCTGCCCGGAACGCTACGCAGGGCAAAAGCGATTCTCGTCCTCCGTGCTTGCTTTTTCTCAGAAAGAGCCGTGGTGTGCGTTTTCGCCGGAAAACGCGTTTTCGGCCGAAAACGTGTACGTTTGCACTTCCCCGCCACAGGGAAGCTGCTAGCCGGGAATTCTCTGCCTGGTTCTACCCGCTGCCCGGAACGCTACGCAGGGCAAAAGCGATTCTCGTCCTCCGTGCTTGCTTTTTCTCAGAAAGAGCCGTGGTGTGCGTTTTCGCCGGAAAACGCGTTTTCGGCCGAAAACGTGTACGTTTGCACTTCCCGGCCACAGGGAAGCTGCTAGCCGGGAATTCTCTGCCTGGTTCTACCCGCTGCCCGGAACGCTACGCAGGGCAAAAGCGATTCTCGTCCTCCGTGCTTGCTTTTTCTCAGAAAGAGCCGTTGTGTGCGTTTTCGCGGAAAACGCGTTTTCGGCCGAAAACGTGTACGTTTGCACTTCACGGCCACAGGG